>NW_010110222.1:23953-27052 GCF_000699245.1 Pterocles gutturalis | reverse complement strand
AATCCCTTTTTTTTTTCCCCCAAAATTTTCTTTTTTTTTTTTTTTTTTTTTTTTTTTTTTTTTTTTTTTGTTGTTGTTGTTGTTGCTGTTTTGGTAAACTCTTTCTGATAGAAGGCACTGATGATTCTAGTTCCACCAAAATCCTTGGCAAGTAGATATTCATGGACCTTTAAAAGGCTGAAACTAAGGTACTGGCTAAAACCTCCACCCTCTGTCTTAATAGCACAGCATTTGAACAACGTGGAAATGGAACACATCTTTAACAATATGCACTTAAAAGCAGGCGATAACACAAAATCAACTTTGAATAAACACACAGAATATGACATACTCTGCCCATTTTTAAGTTTCACATTTGGATGGTATAAAACCTGTTTTTCTGTTAGTTAAGAGAAGCCATCACTAACTTTCTGCTGTGAACAATAAAATCAGTACTGCAACACCTATGCTGCTATTTTGTCTTTAATTCAGTTTATTTTATGCTGTTTTCTCAGTTTGCTTTGTGATTTTTTTCTATTAGTACTGCAGTATTGCATCATTAAAATTAATTCTTATTAATTAAATACATAATCCTGCAGTTCTTGTTAATGCTATACTTCAGTTCAATAGTTAAATAGTTGCTTAATTTCTGAATATTTTTCAGGTCAGTCGCAAATAAGAACAGTTTCCTGAGTCATGGGTCACTGTTCTTTGGTACCCTGGAAGATCAGGCTGCACTATTTTACTTTGCCTGGAATACTAGACTAGAAGGATCATCAAACTCTCTGTCCTGTTCTTATAGGTACTACACACCATTCCTTATCTCTGTGATCTGCTGATCAGGATCCGTCTCAAAATTTTGTTCCTGTTATTGATGTTTCCTGGGCGTGATCCAGGCTTTCAATGCTCAGAGAGCTGGTTTCTCTCTAAATGTGTCCATGCCCAATTCATTTGTCCTGCATTAACCTAGTTCTCTCTCTCTGGAATTTAAAAAAATGGAGGGAAGGAAGTAATTTTAAATAAAATCTTTCTTCCTTTTGTCATGGCAGCTTGAGCAAGCTCTGTGTGCCCAGTTTTCTTTTGCACAGCAGGGCAACTGCATTACTGGTCTCTTCTTCACCATGCCCATGTTGGGTTCTCCAGTGTGGGACCTTGCTGGCTCAAGGTACTGCAGGTGAGGTTTCTCCAGGAACAAGGAGATACAGTGAGATAGACTGACATTTGTATTTCACTGTGTATACTGGAAAAAGCTCATCTGATATGAGGATGGACCTTTGCCTTTCTCACAGATGCAGCAGCGGTGACTCTCAGTCACTCATGATGGACAAGTACAAACCAGCCTTCCTCCTCAGTTGTTCCAGGTTATTACTGCCCTAAATAAATGATTCCACTAACTAATTGACCTCACAACTAAATGTCACCAATCACTTCCAAATAGCACACTTAAATATCCACTCTTACTGACATTATTTTAACATATTCTCCAAATATTATCGCTGTATCTGTCAGGTGGTTGTTCACTACATCATATGCTGTAAATTCCTTTGGCTGTTTTTCCCATGTCACACCTTGAAATTATTCTATTGGACTTGCAGCCCTTGTCTGGCATTATTCCATTTTATCTCAGACTTTTGGATGCCAATGTAGATCTTATTTCTGCATGTCAAAGCATTTGCAAGGGCCAGCAGGAAATGTGCCACTGTACAGAATCCTACTCTCCAGGCAGAGCAGCCATTAGGCAAAAGAAACAGGAGAAATTTCTACTGCTTGACTTAAAAAAAAACGAGTTGGTTCATGTTGTATGAACCTTTGGGACAGCCTGTGGAAGCAAGAAAATTTAACAGAAGCTTTTGATACTGTTGTTTTATTTAAGAACTGTGGCTCCTCCACAGTTCTCCAAGCTGATTTGTTGTTTTTTAGAAGCCCAACATTTTTATGTCTAAATATATATCCATGAGGGAAATGTATACATTAATACATACATACATATAAAATAAAAACAAGCAAATAGTAAACCAGTCACTATTAAGAATTAAGTTTGTGAAGACTATAAGAAAATACTGTGGAGGTAAAATAGGTGCTGTACTCACCCAGGTCTTTATGAAACATTGTACTCATTCAAAACAATTATGTTTTTACAGATGTGATTTCATAAAGGGACAATTAGTTCATGTCTGGAATTGTATCAGCAAAATCCATCTATTTTAATTGTTTCTGTATCAGTGAACTGCAGCACATTTTTTTTTTCTAGACACAAAACAAATTTAATCAACTCTGCCAAATAAGAAGTCATTTGTTACTTGAAAGATTAAATTGTTTATTTTTACTGTCAGCCAAAAAAAATATTTGCCATATATCTGCATGCATGCATTTTTTGCATCTGTAAATGCACCTGTTTTGGCCTTTTGTAAAAACCCATTTGCATCGGGGAATCATGTAGCTGATTCTACTTTTCTTGCATTACCTTTCGTAGAAGTTCCTCTTGGGTATACAAGGACTGTGCATGGCAGAGGTCCTGCTGACTCCTATTTAAAATCTTTTTTAACTAGGTGAAATTAAAAATCTCTGCCTGCAGGGTTGTTATTGAAAGTCACATATGACACATGAAAGATGAAACATTGCCTTTTGTTTTTCTCAGAAGCAATTTGTTAAACGGACCAAACTCATTCAAAGGTGAGGAAGCTCAGTGGATAATCAGCACATTTTGAGCGAAATTCAGTCAAAATGCAGTAGATGTTTCCCCATATACATGAATGTGGGAGGTGCACCGCAAAGGCCTTTCTCCATCCCAGCAGAGTGGGTGGATGTGGATGTATAGACCCATACAGGATGCACTTTGCAAACCTCACGCTCCAAGGGTGGTGAATTTGCCTGGTTGTCTGCAGCCAGCAAGCGCCAGCCAGTGACTGGCACCAGGAGTCGTGGGTCGGGCCCATCCAGCCTGGATGTGCAAGCAGGAGGAGGGAGCAAAGCATGCCACCAGTCCATGCTTTCTAGCCTTCTCTGTGCCATGGCTTCTCTGTTACGTGATGGACCAGTGCTTTCATTTGTGTATGTAGAATACTCAGCCCTACTGGTGACTTTCTTAACCATATCAGGAGGGTTGGCTGTGCCCTACCA
>NW_010110222.1:0-23922 GCF_000699245.1 Pterocles gutturalis | reverse complement strand
GTCCCCTACCCCAGACTTTCCCCTACCAGTCAGTTCTTCATCCGTTTGCATACCAAAGCTGCCTCTGTAATTTCCAGCATACTCCTGGGCACAGGAGTGTGACTTCATGTCCTGGTAAATCCCTAGACTGTTCCCTGTCAAGAATTTGTCCTGTTCCAACTTGTGCACTCCCCAGCAGTCCCTAGATAAAATTCAACAGCTGGCATGGTCCAGCGATTGTTCCCCAAAGTGGTTTCTGTGCAGCCACCTTGTTTTGGGGACTACTATGGTTTTACTAGTGTGGATGCAGGTTGATGTGTACCACTTGACTTCAAGGTCCAGGAACATTTATTTGTCATCATAGGCAGTCAACATGTCCCACCACGTCCTTTTCTCTGTGCCTGTCAGCTACCCTGTGGCACCTGCCATTTCAAATCTTGGCTACTGCAATAGACCTTTATTCTCTCTCAGTCCAAACCATTTTCAGAAGCCTCCTGCATATCAATGTCATGTCTGTGCTCAGATGTGAGCTAATCCCATCATGCTGCAGCAGGCAGGCAGCTCTCTGCTCCTACCCAGGCTTATTCCACGCGGTACAGTCTAATTGTAGAGAAACGGCTCTCGCACCTCTCAGCCTGTCATTGATGCAGCTGCCAACTGAAACATTAACTGAAACAACAAATAGTATGAATTTTCCCTTGATTATGAACAGTAGGGAACTATTTCCTGGAGTATTTCTTTCCTGGGCCTTGTAATACAATAATGATAAATTTTTTATTGATATTACATGGTCACTGCTTCATGAGACAATTGGAATAGCTGAAATATATCCACAATATTTGGAATAATGTCTTTTCTGACAAGAATTAGACCCCTGGAGCAGAGGTCAGAGATTTGCAGCATGACTCTCATGACTCTGTGTGTTGATAGCTGGATAACTGGGAAAACAAGGGCAATTCAGACCTGATTCACACTGGATTTACCTCTGGGGGCTGAAGAGGTTACCAGCCTGGGAGATAACTCTTCAACCATTGCAGTTAAATCAGAGATGATTGTGAATCTGAGTTGTCAGCCTGCACAGTTCACAGCTTGATGTTTTAATGTAAACTGAGATTGATAGTGATTTACATTTACTGGGAATAGCGAAATCAGCACCACACCTAATCAGTAATCTGGCGGAGATGTTTGGGGATGGCAGGCTTTTAAATCACCCTGGTCTGAAGTGCCAAATCTTGTGAAAAAGGTGGCTTTAAGGACAGGATTGTAGTATCTGACTCTGAATTCACAAACCCACATTCATCAGCCCTGTGGATTTCAGTGGACTAATAAAAAATAGCTGACCTGTGGTATTGTGATAGGTATTTTTCCTCCACACAGTGTCTCTGCCTATCTCTTGATCTCATCAGAAATCTTGTCAAACCAGATGACTGGAGTAGGTTTATTGAAGTGGGTGAAAAAAAAAAACCAACCTGGGTAATTAAAACTCAATTAGTTTGATGCCAGTTATGTCTAAGACTTTAGAAGAAATTTTTAAGGAAAATGTAGATGTACAGAGAAATAAATTAATACGCTACAAGTCTTTATCAAAAACAGGGTCTCTGGAATAATCTGAAGTCTTCTTTGATAAGATACGAGATTCTCTAAATTAGTCAACAATGCCTATTTCTCTTGACATGTAAGAAATTACTACTAAAGATGAATACACTGAACATCAGTAAAGAACGGTGAACTGAACGGGGATGAAATGAAAAAAAAATTACAATAGGTTGTGATGAGAGTTAAATTATCACAGGGGAAAAAAGGGTCTCTGGCTTTGGAAAGTAATATTTAAAAGCATGCATTAACAACCGCTACAGAAAAAGCAGGGGTAAACTTAAGAAAATTGCTTATGAGAAAAATTAAGCAGCACTTTCATCTCAGAGAGGCTAGGGATGTAATTTAGGAAGAGTTAGATGATCATAAGGTGGAGGTGGCCTAAAATGTATCAGAACAAAATGCAGGTCACTCAGACCTTGAGAACAGCAATTTTGGCTGCAGCGTGAGAGATCATGATATAAAATATAAGAGACATATACCTGACTATCCATTCAAATGTACTTCCAAGAAGCAAGGTGCTTTTAATGGAGATAAGGAAATACAAGACAGTCCTGAGACTTTATCTGGAACAGCGTGGGAATTCTGCTTTCCATGTCCGAGAAAAAGTAATATGAACTGAAGCAGGTAGAGAAAAGGATAACCCAGCAGTTCGTGTTACTGGAGGAAACCCGAAAGATCTTAATTTTTTTCACATAGAAAAATGATACCAGAATATACCTTTGATAGGTGTGTGTCTCCATCCAGGGAATGCAGTTTCTGGTGGAGAAATCCAGTGGGTCCCCTTCAGTGTTGTGTGCCTGGAAGGGAAACACAGTTTGGCACCAAAATGGTTCAAAAGAAAGCATTCCAAGCTATTCTGAAAAAGTATTTCAGTTGTATAAAGGACAAAATGTTTCATTGACCTTTGAAGGTTCCTGAACAAGCATGTGACATATGAAAGTTATTAAACTGGAGGAGGTGAGGCAGATCAAATGGAGAGATGGGATCTCAGCTACTCGGTCTCTCACTGCTTCAACTTACTTTGGTTGAAGGTTTTCTTGCATATTTTCTGGCCTGTGCCACCTGCTGTAGGTTGTCCCAGGCATGGCTTGAGTGCCAGCAGGGTCCAGGAAACCTTCCCAGTAGCTGACATCTCTGCGGCAGCATGGCCAGATCAGAGGTAGACCCTGTCTCAGCTCCTGCGGTGCCGGCACTCTGCTGCAATGTGCTGAGCTAACACTGAGTGGTAGCAAAACTCATGGGCTGTGGAGTCCAGAGCCAGGCTTGCGAGGGAAGGATGAAGTTTCCTATCAGAATTTGACATGAAAGAAGGAATTTAATAAAAATATCGATGCTAGTATGTCATTCAAGCTCTATGAAGAACCCCAAGGCTTCTTTATCCATTGGTTAAACAGATGTAACAGATCGTACCTGCTTCAAAGAGGATTCATAAGAGACAGCAATCAATAAATACTTGTAAAGACCTTTGATGCTTGAAAATGGAAAATGCTATTTTCACTAGACTTATACAACAATCCAATTACTGTTTTGGAGCACCAGAGGGAGAAGAGCAAACAGATTTGATCAAGATTGAGGTTCTTTGCCACGACTACACTGAGACCTACATATAAAAAATAATAACAACTGGCTAAGAAAGAACAGATTCAAATAATTATTTTCCAAACTTAGAATAAGTACAAGATCTAGAAATGTAAAAAAAAAAAAAAAAAAAAAAAAGAAGAGAGGCAATGGCCCTTCTGTCAGATCAACTGTTTCTGTGTCAGGACGACTGTAAGCAGTGTATCAGGTTATCAGGTTAGGAAGGCACAGTCATAAAACTAATGAAAATACAGAGGGATGATAAATGTGTTTTGATACCATCCTAAGACCCAGGAATCCCTGAAGAGCTTATTGCAAAAGTAACTGCAGGACAGAATTCAATTCCATGTAATTGTAGTAAAGGCAAGATTGAAGTAATCTAAATTAAGACTGAATTTAGACTAAAGTTCTGTGGAATTTGGATACCAACAGCTCAGACCAGTGCTTCAAAATGGCAGTTCTCTTGACATCCTCCTTATTGTCCATCATCTGTGTACCTGTTTGGTGAGCCCCAAAATTCCTTATCCATATAATTGCAAACATTGCACATCTTTCCTGTCACTCATTTAGTTTAGGTTGGTGCCCATGCACCTTCAAGATCCCTTGACATTCAGATTTGGGCACCAATGCCTAATTCCATCCAAGAGCCTGGAGATCTTCCAACCCGTGGTGCCATACTTGCAGGAGCCCTCTGCCATGCGTACATACATATGCCTAGCAGACTGCTGATGCTCAAACCCATGATAAGGAAGAAGTCAGTGCCTAGAAAGCAGGAATTCAACCTTCCATGATGTGAGTGGTTTCAAGTCTACTGTCATAACAATTTAGCAGTTGTAAAGTTCTGCAGTGTGCACCTGTGTGTGAAAAGGACCTGCCAGGCTGACCTTTCTTGTCATTAAACTTTGCTTCTGTTGTGTAGACTTGTTTAAAAATGCCTCTCTTCATGCATTTGTTATATGCCTTTCCATTTGTCTGTTGGAAAAGGAAAAAATGTAATTTGAATATAATGGAAAACCTACTCCCATGATTAAATGCAATGAAGAAACAATTGAATGCAATGATTTTCTGGCAGGAGACTCATAAATCTTTAAATCAATAGAGTTGCATTTTCTTGTGGTGATGACACAATGGCCCACCTATGGCTGGCAGAGGCTGGATCAGCTGCCTGGCTGCAGGACTCCTGAAGCATGTATTATAAAACCACCAAAAAGAGCAGCTAGCAGCAAATCTGTCCTGTCAGCTGTTTTGAGAGTATGTTCTATGCTGAGCAGTAAATGAAGACTGCACCACAACAAATTTCCCAGCTAACATCTTGGCTTGTCTCTTGTATCTCTTCTGTGCACATGTAGTCTCACCATGACCCTGAGTCTGAGCCCTCATGCTGCTCTCTTGCCTGCCCCATCTGTTGGCTTCATCACTGCAGTGACATCATTACCTACCTCTTCATCATAACGTGAGCATCTTCCCTTTCCCCTCTCCTGCCCATTCAGAGCACTGCTGCTCATGACATCTGTTATCTCTTCCCACTGCTTATGCTGTTCACAGGCTGACACTATATCCAGCAGAAACTAGTTGTTTTCACTTGAAAATATTTCACCGCCTACATATTTTCCCCTTCTTTTCCTCACCTTCCACATCTTCCTGTCCTCAGCTGGGCATTGCCATCAGCTCGTTTTCTTGCTTTTGTGCTTTCAAGCGAGCTCCTCTGAGCCTTCTGTGAAGTTTTCTGTTGCATTAGACAGGAAAACCCCACAAACAGCTCTGAAACTACTTTGTTATGATCCTCCTCTGAAATCCTTCCCTAAAACACCTGTTTGCGGTGTGAGCAGGGCTTAGGTCCTTCCTCTCCTGAAACTGGTGGCCCTATCACCTTGACCCACAGTTTTTGCTGGTTTCCTTGTGTTCTCCTCACTTGCCTCTTGCTTCTCATCTTGCATTTACCCCGCCAGCTCCACAAGGCCGAGAGCTCCCCTTCGCGCTGTTTGCAGAGTGTTTAACTCCACAAAGAGCACTAGGACAGAGGTACTCTCCATCTAAACTAATAACCTACAGGCAGCTCTTTGCTCTTTTTGTTAAGGCAGGATCCATTTTCTCTCCGTATTGTTTGTCATGCTCACCCCTCTGCACAGAACACTCTCCTTATTACTATATGGCATGTACTTTTCCTCACCCTAACCCCTAAAAGCAGCCTACGTTTTCACAAACAACTGTCTTAGACTCATGGCTCTCCAGGCTTGGTGCTTCTTTTGCTGTGTTTATTTTATATTTAAGCCCAGAAAGGATCCCTCTCAGCCTGACCTTTGCTGGAAGCCGTGTTAAGATAGCAATATTCCACCCTGCTGTGCTGAATGTCATCAGAGCCACTGGGCTGTTGGGAAACACACTCAGATTGGTCTGAAAAGCCCAGAGAGAGTTATCAACTATTTATCTTGGCTCTGGCAGAAACTTATGCAGCTGTTGTTTCAAAGAAAAAAAAATTTCCAGGCTGGATTTTTAAGTTTCAGCTTTCAGCCCTCTTCTTCCAATTACGTCTTTGTTAGGCACGTGAAAGAACTCCTTAAAACCCAGTATGCTCTACAACTGCAGTATGGTCACTTTTCAGCCATATTCTCTACCTTCAAGAGTATAATAAATACCATAATGAAAATAATAACAAATAACGATGACAGAATCCGTTATTTGCAGAAGAGACAAAACACATAAAGTGCAAAACATATAGAATCAAAAGTGAAGGCTTGAGAGTTGCCCAAGACATTTCATGGGCTAGGACATAATTGCACTTGATTTCTTTATATTGGCTTTTTATCTCAAAGAAGCCAGATGACAAATTGCCAAGTGATTTATCATAAGCCACTAGTATGTGGTTTCTCTCCCTTCTTCCTCCTCCTCATGCCCTCCTCCTTTGCCTTTAGATTCTTTCCTTTTGATATTTGTAAGTTTACACAATTTAGAAAGGCTAAACAATGCAGAGCACAAGCCTTTTGCACTCTGTAGCCAGCTGGCCTTCTTTACTTTTTATACACTGCAGTTACGCTTGGGGAACTTGGTCATCTTTGGTCTTAGACAAACCCATTTACAAAGGTGCTCCTGCTCTGACAGCTTTGCACTAAATAGATGGAGCATCCAAGAGTTGGTCCATCCTCTTGGACCAACAACAGTGACTCATTCCGAGTCAGCAGGCAGGCAAAGGGCAGGCCCAGGAAAGAATTTATATCTCAGCGATGCCTTAGTCACTGCTTTTCCTATAAGCTACTGTCCTTTTTTTAGGACAAAGAATATTGTGGATGAGAAACTGGGTGTTTTTCTAACCCATAAATGGCAAGCCAGTCCATAAAGGACCACTGGGGTGGTCCGGTGAAGTTGAATACTGTTACAATATGCCTGTATTCCCAGACGGCACAACTGCATTTTTAAGCTGATGGTCGGATCTAGGTTTCCTGCAAAAGAACAAGGGAGAGATTTCAGCACCCCTTCTTACCCCTTTCCCAATGGATACCATTGCTATTCCTCTATCATGGCACTCAAGCCTTGAGCACTGTGGATGTTGGGGCCCTGGCACTCCCCACCCTTTGATCCTGATTGCTGGAGCTTGCAATGCTGGCAGCAGCCATGTACACATTTTTCATCCTCCCTGTGATAGAAACAGAGGTGAGGAGTTCAGCACTCGCCCTTACCTCCGCTGACATAAGTGCTGTGTCAGCCGTGGCGGTATTAGCACAATCTTCTAAAAGCAGTTCATCTTATTACCATGGCATACACTCCCCGAAGGCCATGGACAAATGTTAAAGTCTGGAAGTGCGTGTGATGTCATGGAAGAAATATGAAACAGCAGCTGAACTGCTGGCTGCTACAAGGGCAAATTTTGGTTAATGGTTCCTATTAGCTCCTTCTGTCATCCTGCTATCATAGTAGGGAGAGACTAAAGGAAATAGCTCTCTCATCTTCTGCTTGAAATGCCATTTGCCAAGGCTTTGCTAGAGGTCTAATTAAAGCAGAATAAATGTATTTTGCATTTCTCACCCAAGAGGGTAGTTCAGATCATAATCAGTGGAATGGATACAACATGTTTCTGAATGAATTTCCAGTGCTAATGAAAAGGGATACTCTGAATGATGAAGACAAATGTACTTCAAATGAGGAATTAATGCTGCTCATAACAGCATAAATATGAAAATCCATATTCTTAGAACAAACGCTTTGGTACTGTTAGGCACTTATGTGTCTAAATCTCTGTTAGAATCTACAGCTGGAATAGACAAATATTTGTGCTGATATTTAGTACTTACTACTAATGTGGCTGTAATTTATATTCCCTCATAATCATGTCAGAATGCCACTTTGTGTGCTTTGTGCTGTGGCATTTCCACTTTAGATTTTAATGTCCCTGAAGCAACTCTTCATGGGGAAACTCATTCTTCCAGCCAAAGAACAACTGTTCTCAAATCTCTGTGGTTCTCTCTGAAATACAAATAATAACACTAATAAGGCCCAGAAGCTTTTACACTGAGCAATACACAACTAGCTTGTGAGAAATGCTTTCTTCATGGGGGACCTTATGTTCTTAAACAAGATGCATCAAATGATTTTGCAAACAAGCTGTTACAGAGGGAAAACATAGCTCACCAAGATACGTGGTTATGAAGGCTGTCTATAAATGTGAGTTGTGAGAATGTCTTGTTCATATGGACAGAATCAAACAAAAAAATATTCATGAGATGATAGATCTTAGTAAGCAAAAACCTTTTTTTCTGCTCTTCCAGGATGACTCAGAGACACGTCCTCTTGACAGCCTTTGCACTGGATTAGCCTCCCAAGTGGATGCAGGTTTACATCTGCAGAGGTTCTTAAAGATGGATGAGATGTTTAACCGGATTGCTCTCTCCATACATTTTCTTGGAGCTCCCACAGCTTCCCCTTGATCATGCACTTGGAAGAACATCCTTGACATTCTCAGCTCAATCTCCCAGCTTCTGGCAGACCAAATGGGTGAGAAAAGGACAGGACACAGAGGTGCAGAAGTCTTCAAGTAACCTTTGGACTCACAGCTGCATTTAATGATAATACACCATGATGGACTCTATACCATAATTTGTCTTAATCTCTCATTCTACTTTCTAGAAACAAAGATAGCAATCATCTTTGTAGAACTATTATGTCATCCAACAGAAGATAATATTTTTAAACATTTTTATAAATATCTGAAATGTATTGTGCGAGGCTTGCCCCATCCTTGCCTTACAGACTGTAGCTGTCTGCCAGACAAACTCCATTTGCTCCCATTTAATAAAGTGTTGTAATAGTTTCTCCAAGTACATTTTTTCTGCAGGTTTTAAGTGAACCATTGCTGCTTACTCATGAGAAAAGTCATTGGTGGTACCTTGGTTCCTTGAGATAATGAAGCTATTGTCTTATACAGTGAATAGCTGCTCCTTTGCCATCGAGTTTATGTTAACATTTATAGTATCAATTAAATATCTGAGGATCAAATATGTGACAATAACTGGAGGGGCTGAAATAATTGCAAAGGTTAGGTCACAGCGAGCAAGCTTCCAAATGCATTTTGTAGACTGCTGATGTTAAATCTGCAGGTTATTTCTTCTTCCTTCAGGTGTCAGAACTCATTTAGGCTTTAGACACAGCCATAAAAGGCAATCAGATCTTCCTTTCCAATCTCCCAAATAATTTGAACACAAGTAATATCAACAGAGTCACATCATTTAAAGCCTTCTCCTGCCACTGTACAGCTGCTCAAGCAGTTAATTACAATATGTTCCCAGGATGAGAAGCTGAATAGGCAGTCACATTTCTGCGCTTCACTGAAATGAGCTTAGCAAAATTAGCCTGATAGGGTAATGGGGATATCTTTCTCAGTTTCCACTATTCCCAGCAGCAAGGATTGTGCCAGATCTTGCTCTCTTTGCGTAAATTATTTGTATTTGTTGACCAGGAATAAGTAACGTGCACATGCTTTCATGTTACATCAAGCTGCTGAACAGAATTATTTTAAAGCCTTATAAATGAATGCAGCATCTACTCATGCAAAATCGCAGTGTATCTGCTATCAAGCTTACAATTCAGCACTGGGGAGAGAGAGGAGCTTGAAACATTTTTGTTAGGAAAGTACAGGAAACAAATCACTCCAGGAGAGCAGGTGTCTTACATGAAATACCTCATTTTTGTGTCTTCATCATTTCAGGTAGAAATGTTCCTTCTCAGCTTACGCAGGTCTTTTCTCTCACCTTTGAGAGTTATTAAGACTGGAAATTCAAATGATTTCCATGGCATTGATTTGCCAATTTCTGATTCATTTGCAGTGAGTCAGGCCCCCAAAGGTGGGATTCATCTCATCTGTCTTTCTCTCTGAAAAACTGTCACCTCGTTAACTCGATACAGTGTAAAATAATTAGGGGAACAAACTGCCCTTCAGGGAAATCCGCCTTAGGAGAGCAAACCCCTGTGATCACAGAAAGACCGCCAAACCAGCCTGAGACAAGTCAGGTAAATGTGAGGCACCTAATGTCAGAAAAGGTGAATTCAGGCCAAAGAGGTGCATTTTTTTAACCCATCCATTAATAAGTTTTCCTTAATTAACAGGAAGATGTCAGATTCAGATCAAATGAAATTTTTTATTGTTATTTGTGGGATTTTTGTTGGGGTGGTGGTGGTGTTTTGATTTTTTTTCCCAGGCTGTACCTTCTTAGTTTCTATTTTTCTTTTTCATGGTAACAAATTAGGAACTTTGGTACTCCTGAGCATCCTCCTCTTGGTTTAGCACAGAGCAGAGCACAAGTTATGCTTCACCAAACCCTTTTAGCCATTTTTCTGAGCAGATAATGAGGGGTCAGTGTGTGTGCTTTCCATGTATGGCTTTCGGGAAAGAAAATGCTATATCCTGTTCCAGAAGCTGGTTTTGGTCTTCATCTCTTGAACATCTGCGACAAGCTAAGGAGAATTTAAACTGGACATTTCCAAAACCCAAATAATGAACATGAGTATTAAGCCTGATTTGAGGTGACTCATTCATCCTTGGGTATAGCCCACTGGATATTGCAGACCAGGTTCTTTTGCAGAGGGAGCATATGGGACATATTCTGCTGGATACTTCAAACATTACACCTGCAATTTTGGAGTTTCATGGTCAAATGCCAAGTCAGAAATAAGCCTTCAGTATATGTTCTTTTACTAACCACACTGCAATGAAAATGACAAATAGTGTGAGGTTATTGCTTTTAAATGGCCATTGGAGGGAAAGGAGGTGTCCCTTTCTTTGCTGTTAGCAAGAGCTGTATTGTAAAGATAAGTGAGTGAAGCAATTGCTGAGAAAAGTAAGACATTATTCCATACACCATCCATCACAGATACACCTATTATTTGTGATACGTGGATAAAACAGGAGGGCTTTTCTTTTTTTCTTTTTTTCTTTTTTTTTTTTCTTTTTTTTTTTTTTTTTTTAAATGCCTATTTTTCTATAGCAGTGGGGTATGTGTTTTTATGAACAAGCATATGTGTAATTCCAGTGTGTGCAGTTTTATTGCATTCAGAATTGCTGAAAATAATTAGCCACACTACCAATTTCCCTTCTGGAGCTTAAGGAGCAGGTTGAGAGCAATGGTGTTATTAAGAATAATTTCAGAGCAGTAAATATAGCTATCTAATCTTGTATAATGGCAGGCTAGACATCTACATTTGACTAAAATGAAGAAATACATCACTGCACATTCTATTTCAGTGAAAATATGCATACATCCATCCAACATGCAGCAAATGTGATATATAGAAAACATTTTTCAAAACACATAATCCCTTCAATGATCAGCTCCTAACCCTCACTCTTGCCTCCAAAGTATTATAAAAACACCACTACATAGAATATTGAGTCTCTTATGTTATACATCTTCATCTACAAAAAAGTTAGAATACTTTAATATATTTGATATAGATATAAAAACCACTTTGGATCAAAGCCTACATCCTGGAAGACAATGAGACTCTTGCTGATGGTTCAGTTGTTAAATTGCTAGGGTCTTGGAGATCTTGTTGATATTCAGTACTGGGTCCACATCAAAAATACAAGTGAGTAGCTGTGGAGCTGCATTAGCAGATGGGAGTATTGCTCTCAGCTCTGGAGCATGCAGCTTTCACACTCCCTGACAGCAAAGCATATGGTCTAATAAACATAAATGAGGGTCAGCATTTAATGCTCTGCTCTTGATGTATTTGGTATTCACCTAATGCCCTTCTGACAGAAAACCATATGGCACATATACGGCGAACGCTTCCCATACAGCATAAGTATAACCATTTATATTCTGCTTGGCACATGCTATTTACACTTCATATTTTTAGTATGTGAAATCTGGAGCATTTGACAACTTTTATGCTGCTACATTTGGAGATGAGACCAGTAATGTAGAGAGGCAGCTAAGATTGAACTTGTAATAAATTTTGTCATTTTTGTTGTCTTTGGGGCATCTCAGTGATACAAACTGACTGTCACCATAACTCAGGCTCTGTGTGTTCAGCACCATGCACTGGGTCCTCGTGCCTTGGGGCAGACAGTGCAAGCTCCTCACAAGAGGATAACTGGCTGGACTGACCCTGCAAACTGCAGCTGGTTTTGCTAAAGTATCTTAATAGATTACTTTTTATAAGGTATTTTAATAGATTCTTACACTTTTTAAAGGGAAATTAAACTACCCATTAAATAATTTGACTTCTACATTGAACACCGGTGTTACATGAAACTCCCTATTGCTGGCCTCCTGTTTCCAGGTGATATCAACTCTCTGCTCGTGTTCACTCCTAATCTCCCATCTGCCCACACGTTGATTTTGACTCAGCAGGGTTCGCGGTGAGCTGCTCTTTCTGAATCCATTCCCAAGGTATGGCTTGTTTTAGGTGCTTCCAAGTGTTTTCTCGCATGTTATTAAGTGGAGCAGGTGACTCCATGTGACTGATCTGGCTCATCAGTGTCTGATATCTCATTGGCCTCGATGTGGTTTCAAACTTTACCAGGGTCAGTGCAGTTGCACTTATTGATGAACTTCATCAGAAATATACCAGGTGTCTGACAATGGTGTCTTCTGGGGATCAGGTAGGTCATTACTAAAATTTTTAAATATGTTCATCATTTCTACTTATTTACTTTTCTAATAATCATATGACAGTAAGTCATAACTCGAAAGACCTTCACTACACAGGGTATGCCATCAAAAAGGTGAAGAATGAACAGCAAACAGCTTAGGCTTGCTGCTGTAAGTAGACTTCACCCTCCCAGATGACATTTAACACTCTCTCCATTTAAAAATAAACCAGGGGTGTTGGTTCGTATCTCTATGGATTTTCTGAGCCTGGAAAGTCTTTGGGTATTGCTTTCCATCTGACAAGGAAGAGAGGTAAGAAAAAGTGTCTCTATTCTGAAAACCAGCATCAGGCACAGATTTTCAGTGTGATTTTATTTTTTCTATTTAACAATTTCAAGGTTGTATCACCAGATGTGATAAATACTAGATGTGGTATGAGAAGACATTTATCACAGAGAACATTAGCACCATCACTGCTACTAGTTAAAAAAAAGGCCACACAACAAAGAAACCCAACAAAAACCCCTCCAATGATAAGGGCTGTTTTCTCATGTAATTAAAGCAACCAGCTCATTAGCATTAACCATACTGCATGTTCTAATGACCTAATTTATTTTAAACTACAGATCCAAACAGATCTGAGAAGGCAACAGTATCCTAATTCTAAAATAATTCCCAATTTAAAGCAGCCTCTAGGCATTTGCTGCCATGTCAAACCACGTTCTGTTGCAGTTGGACTTACTCAGCAGACCAGTCCAGTTCAGTGTGAAGGAATTGAGAGAGAGAACTTGGAAGCTTTTGACTCAATATGTTCTTCATGGGAATTTGCTGAATTTATTTTAATCTAAATGCACCTAAGGACTAAAAGGCAAAACTATTATGGAAAATGAACTTTTTCCTTTATGTTACAGATTCTTCTCTCTCCCAAGGGCAGCATCTGCCAGACAGTACAATACATTGTGCTGTAATTATGAAGGCAAAACTTAGAGGATGATTTCTTTTGATGCAGGATTTTAGTCCCAAACACCAGCCAGACTTCTTGGCCCTCTTTGACTCTAGCACTTCAGATAAGGGACCGTAGATGCATTCCCCATAGTTTTATAATGCACCCAGAAAGCGACCATGTTTACATGATGGTGAATACCTCAGAGCAATGAACTGCCCCCTGTATCCAGCCCAGGTGCCATCCAAAAGCTGTGTGACTCCATCAACACGATGCTGGGCCAGACCTCCATCTGCCTGGTGCCGTCCTAACATGATGAAGGGGTTTTGGTAGGTGCAAAGCACAGGCAGAGCATGTTCATGTCTCTATACAGCGTATCATGTAGCCATACAGTGAGCGGAATCACTGGATGCCACACTGGGGTCTCCCCATCCAGGCAACTTCAGTGCATATCAGTAATCCTTGTTAGGAGAAGATTTTGAGTTTAAATCTGATAAACTCAAGTTATCTTCAAAGCAGAAGGTGATTTGCTGTGATCAGATGAGATGGCAGACACTTGCCTTTCAGAAGATCTCCATTAAATGAAAAAATAAACCTCTCATTAGGGAGGAATTTAGCTCAAGATGCTAAAAATCTGCATCCTAGTATTGATTCTGGACACAGTAGATAGATTAATTTAAAAGTTTATTGTATCTAATATTTCATTATGTGCATCTGTATGTTTCATAAACCAGTTTACCTTAGGTATAGAAAGATCAAGCAGTAGAGATGCAAACTGTATATAACTTCTACGCAAGAGCATCAGAACATGACATTAATCTCCTTTCTAATTTCCTATGCTTCCATTTTTGTCATACAAGGTGATGTCCCCCACAGCAGCCGGGTGCTTTGTACTGTAGAGAGTAATGCTTAACTATCTTTAATATTGGTCCAAAACTCATCCATCTTAAAACAAATGATATATACAAGATTATTTCTTCAGCACAAGCATTGAATCATTAAAAAAAAAAAATGCTTATTCCTGAATAAATACAGTTTATCTGTGTTTGTCTCTCTGATATCAAGTAAATTACATATGTCCATTATGAGTATATGCAATCTGCCCCAAATAAAGCAACTCTAAAATCTTACAGTGTAACACCTCTCTGAGACAGAATAGGGACTTGAAAAATAAAGCTAAAGGGAACTTACCCTCTTGTTTCCACAATAGAAACGTTGATATAAGTACTGTGACATGATGTCAGAAAAGCAGAATCAACAAAATAATCCTATGTAGTCTACCCTAGTCTAACTGAGTGTCAAGAATTTTTATGCAGACTGCATGAAGGACAGCTTTATGGTTTATTCTTATCCATGTCTTAACAATTTTATGCATAAAAATTTAATTCCTCAATAACACTGTGGTTTTAATAGACGCTAAACTTTGTTATTTCTCCCCAAACTGATAAAGGCTATCAACTGTAATTTCCTTAAGTTTCTGCTTGCTTATGTCTGGAATGAATGAGTCTGGGCTCTTTCACTACAGCCTGATGACCAGAAGTTTTGTAGGATCATTTGGGTTGACCACTGTAGGGGCGCTTTGTGCTGAAGTAGAATTTTAAACTATGATACTAACTTTAGGCTTCGTAATTATAAGGATCCTGGGAAAGAAGAAAAGCAACCAGATGTGCAGAGGCATCCAATTATACAGAACATGAGAAAGATAAGGAGAAACTGAGAGAAATTTATTAGCACAACTAAGTTATTTTAGAGGTTGTGTTGACATAGCTTCAAAGGTTACGTTCCCAGGATTGAAAGTAGCCAATAGTGATTTTGTTATTAAGAATTTTGAATTATTGTATCCAATCAGTAGCTGCCAAATCTGAAAGAGTTCTGTATAAAAGCATGTGTGCAACACACAATAAATGGCTTACACTTTCATCATAATTGGCTCGTCTGGGTGGTGTCCAAGAACTTTGCGCGCTGGCTGCGAAGAGCCCCTCGCGCTGATTACTAAGAACTCCGCCGGTCGACTACAACCACTTTCCATTGAGAAAGCACGCAGCAAATCTAATCTCCTAGGGCTGCACATCTTATGTGTGGAGAGGGGAAGGATGATGGAAATCTACTGTTTGTTGGCTTTAAATTGGCAAACGCCCTCTTTTACTGACCAGCAACACACTGTAACACAGGGACATGAGAGGAAAATGAGGGGATTCCAGTGAAAGGTATGGGGTAGTGGGAACAAGATAACTTTCTCCCAGTTAAACACTGAGCTACTGTTTAATGCCGTAGCTCTTCTGGGTAGCTCTTCTGAGGCTCACACTAGATAGGCTCATTCAGGACCATGCTTACCTAGCTAATTTTTGTTAAAAAAAAAAAAAAAATAAAAAGCCTTGTAGAGACTAGCTATATGGTGCCTGCTGCTTCTTCCCCAACCCAAACTTGTTGGTTATTCACAGACAACATTAAATTGCTCAGAAATGACATGGCAATCCAAGTCCATAGTTACCTGCTACTTCGTTCTTTTCTAGATACAGATAGTCTTATTACTTTTTATGGTGTTTTTCTTCCTACTATCGTATGCTTACACCAAGGGTCCCCCACAGTATAGTAGCCTCTATACTTTGAATTCCTCCATAGTGATAGCAACAAAGATAGCAGCTGCCATAATTGCTAAGTTCAGGGCAGTCTTGACCATTTTTTCCCTTTTATTCCTTTATTTTCATGACAATATTGCTTTCCATCTCCTTTCCCTCCCTAGTAATTGCCTCCTTGCGAGTGAGCTGCCTTGTCTCCTCCAAGCTTTCATTTTATTGGGCCAATGAGTCAATTTTCTACAGGGCTGGCAGAGTTAATTATTTCCCACACCTACTAAAATCAGAGATAAGACAGAGGCAGAGGGAAAGCTCAGAACAGACTGAGGAATTCTGGGGCATTAGTGGAGGACTATCAAACACAAGTTGAAACATGGAGTTTTAAAAATTTTTGTCTTGGTTTTCAGTTTAAATGCTCATATTCAGTTGTCTGCCTCAAATTAAACATTCATCCATTGAGAGAGGAGGGTCTGTTCATTTTTAAGCACATTTGGCTACCTCATGCTGAAATCTAGGAAAACAGAAACCAGCAGTCTTAGAAGCCAAGCAAACTTCAGCTCAACCTGATCCAGAACACATGGAGGCCAAGGGAGAGACTGTCACAGACTTCAGTTTGTTTGGAATCAGTGCCCTTTGAGAGCAGCCGTCATCAATCCCTCCTGTGAGAGAGACGGACAGAGAAAACAAAGAGAATTGCAATAAAAACCCAACTCTCTACTGAAAAATCCCCTAGTCTTTATTTAAGTGTCAAATGTAGAAGAACAAATTAATGTAAACTTTATTCCATGGGAATTACCCAAATAAATTTTGCTTTGAAAAGTTGGGGTTCATGTTTTGTGGCATCACTTTTCTTTCTTTTACAGGAATTGCCTCAAATATAAAATGCATGCCTGAAGAAAGAAAAATCAATCAAAGCATAATAACTTATTCAATAGTATAGACTAGTGCTGCCAGTGAAAATTGATAAAGGAATAATCGGAGTGCATTAAACCCCATCCTTTCCTGAATTACATGAATGTAGCTCTTGATTTAGCAGAGGCAGTTTTGATGTTTCAGGATCTACACAAAAAGGATGGGCCCAAATCTCCTCCTATATTCATTTTATGCCGGGGTAATTTAATTCCTTTTAATGAGATCACTTTGCATTTACACCAGTAAGAGAGATACAAGGAAAAGCTTCCACAAATACTGACTTTTTTTTTTTTTTTTAATTGGGGGAAAGCTATAATTTGGACATAGAAATTTTTTGCATTTACACCAGTAAGAGAGATACAAGGAAAAGCTTCCACAAATACTGACTTTTTTTTTTTTTTTCATTGGGGGAAAGCTATAATTTGGACACAGAAATTTTAATAAAAAGGATTCTTTTCCTTTGTGGAAGGACGATCTACAATACCATCAATAGAAATAATGGCCACTGAGCAAGCTTCATATACTATGCTGTCAACAAAATACTGACCTGAAGACCAAAAAAATAAAAAGAAAAAAAAATTTTAAAATCCTTAATAAAAATATTGATTCTAACACCAGATCAAATAAATTAACTTTCTGTTTTAAGAGCAGCCATCTAAAAGGGGAAGTTTAATCCTGAACTATTTACCTTTCTTTTTTTCTTTTGTTGTAAGTTTTTCCTTTAACTTTCATTCAGTCTACATCCTGAAGAAAGTCTCTCTGCTAATAAGGTTATCCATTCAACCCTTCTCACCTCCTGCAATGTGCCTAAATTGTAGAAGGCAAATTAAGCCAGCTCAAAACAATATTAACAGACTAATGCTACCATCATAATTAAATCACAGCAGATGCAAAGGGACGAGGTAGGCTCGTCTGTAAATATATCAAATGGTACTGATGACAGTAATGCATTTTATTAGGGAAAATGATCATCATTTCTGTGATCTAATGCACATTTACCCTTTTCTTGCCCTTCATTCACCAGGCAGGACATAAGGTAAATTGGATTCCTGTAAGTTAACTTTTTTCCTAGTTAACTGATATTAAGGTTATATTCTACATTATTTAGTGGCCGCTCTTCACTTATACCAGGTGCTGTCAATAATGGAGAGTCCCTGTTTTTGAGAACTATTTTAGTGTCCTTCATTGTTATCTCAACAAGACCCTCATGCAATGGGCTCCACAAGAGACATGTGGGCTCAGCTCTGCCTGTCCTTCCTCTGAGCATCCACAAGCCTCAGCGTCCTGCGCTGGACCCAAGCAGGAGCTGCAAGAGGGCTGTGGTGGAGCAATGACAGGACTGTGAGGAGCATAGGACAGTATCTTCTCAGCTGGGGGAAGGTGTGAACCCAAACTGGCACTCCCTGGAGGCATGCACTAACCGGTTGGTTAACAGCAGGCCCACTGCCTCCTGCAGGCATAATTTAAAGCATGCAATAGGATATTTGACAAAAACAGCTGTCGGTGTTTGCCATCAGATGTATAGTTGGAGCTGAGCATCAAGGAGGACGGGATGTTGCCTTGACAACTCAAATATCATTATAGTTTCACATGATATCCTGTGCAAATTGGGTTAATGGCACCTTAGGATACACGAACTTGGATACATTAAGACCAAAGAGAAATGTCAGTACTTGGTGACTCCTTAGTGCCCTCCTCTTTTGGTCTCTGCTCCGAGGCACCTTCCTCTCAACCTGCTTGCAGGGCAGGTGCCTCAGGGTTAGGACTGGACTTGAGCACTGCTGTGCTCCAAATCCTGACCAGGAGGGACTGTACAATACTGTGTTTATACCTGCAACATGCTATAGGGTTGTCGAGTAGCCTGTCTCTTTGAGTATTTATAAGGCCACCAGTGTGGGTGGACAACCTTCGAGATGCTGATCCTTTTCTCGTACCCACAGAACTCTGGGGTGTAGTCAATGCTGATACCAAGCAAGGGGAAATGAAGTGGAAATAGAGAATGATATCTGGGGGAAAGCCTTCCTTTGATCTTTCTCAATATTGTTGGTTACAGCTAAAGGGGAAAACACTTCATAATTCCTTCATTACCTTCTGGTATGTGAATTAATTGTTTTGGAAAAGGGTAGTGGTTGAATGTCTACATCCTGCAGCCTATGCATGGGAACAATGTTGTGATGTTAATATAGTACAAACCACAGAGGACGGCTTATCTGGTGGGAAAACTTAATTAATAGACTTGTGTTCATCCAGACCTAATATTACCTACAAATTGTCCAACAAATTTTAACTATGTCAGAGGGGCTGCAAGATAAGGACATGATTGGAATAGCGTAGAGACTGTCCATTGCACTCTTTCTCCTATTACAATGCTCTATGTGCATGCTAACTTGCCTGTATATTATATCTGTTTACTGGATTAAATATGAAATGCCTAAATTTTACTCTGTTAATTAGCCCTTCAGTGTTATTGCGGTCCAGGAGAAGGACGGCCCTGCGGACTTCTCAGGTGAGATCTGCTGGTCAGGGTCTGGATGGCTTGAGGTTGTAGAATAGGTGCATGAAGACATCTATATTGAATTTGTGTGGCACGGTTTTGCTAGCAGTGGGGCTACAGGGGTGGCTTCTGTGAGAAGCTGCTAGAAGCTTCCCCTGTGTCCGACAGCCAATGCCAGACAGCTGCAAGATGGACCCACCGCTGGCCAAGGCCAACCCAGTCAGTGACGATGGTAGTGTCTCTGGGATAATTTATTTAAAAAGGGGGGAAAAAAAACCCACTATGAAAAAACAGCAGCAGAGTGAGGGGTGAGAATATGTGAGAGAACCAGCCCTGCAGACCCCAAGGTCAGTGCAGAAGGAGGGGAGGAGGTGCTCCAGGTGCCAGAGCAGAGGTTCCCCTGCAGCCTGTGGTGAAGGCCATGGTGAGGCAGCTGTGCCCCTGCAGCCATGGAGGTAACGGGGGAGCAGAGATACACCTGCAGCCTGGGGAGGACCCCACGCCAGATCAGTGGATACCCAAAGAAGGCTGTGACCCTGGGGGAAGCCCACGCTGGAGCAGGCTCCTGGCAGGACCTGTGACCCCATGGAGAGAGGAGCCCAGGCTGGAGCAGGTTTGCTGGCAGGTCTTGTCCCCCATGGGGGACCCACGCTGGAGCAGTCTGTGCCTGAAGGACTGCACCCCATGGAAGGGTCTCACGCTAATTCCCTCAAGACTCAAGGGGACTTTTCCAACAACTACTATAAGTGAACTTCTTTAATTTTCGTAATTCTTTATAAGAACAACAGACTTTAAGAACATGCAAACATAGCACTGAACCTTTCACACCAGCCTCCTCTGGAAACCAAGATAAGACTTAGCCACATGCAAGAAAGACTGGGCACATGAGTGCAATGCCAGGAGATGCTCAGTGGTGGCATGGGCACAATGAGGCACTTTTGCAGGACAGAACAATACTGGAATTCCATTAACAGTTCGTGGGTTTGATTTTAACTGACTAAACCAAAAACCTTTCAGCCCTAGCAGCTTGTGAGGTCCTCTTCTTACTTCATGAGCTTTACATTTCCCTCAGTTAAGCAGGCAATGGCTGACGACTTCACTGTCCCAGTCAGTGGCTTCTGATGCTGCCACCTACTACATCGTTTGACCTAGCTGACTCAGTGTCCATTTATCTTCAAGCTCTTCTGTGAAGCCTATTCACTTTTAAACAATTTGGGTTAATACAGAACATAATTGCACATAAAGTATACTTTTTTTCATTATATGTGCAATAATATTTCTAGCAAGTTTCTTTTTCTATGCCTTAAGAATTATAAATGAAAAAAAAAAAAAAAAAAAAAGAACCCTAACTGAATTCTGTGGAATCACTGCAATTGTCTGCCTCCAATCTTGTCAGTCTGACAGACATTGAAGTAAGCAGTTCAAAATGTTTTTTTTTCTGGTTTGTATGGTATAGCAGCAAAAATGGGATACTGTTTAACCACTGTTCTGAACAACTCAGAATTTGAGGAGCATTAGGTCCAGATCCAAAGATCAGATATTCTCTATGTCACTACCGAATGATCAACTAAAACCAGGCATCTAGTTTTGAACTTTGTGTTAGGATAAACTGCAACGGTGCACACCAAAACCATGCACTAGAACCCCTTCTGTCTCTAGCTCCAGGCCCCTCCTCCTCCCAGATGAGGGATTTTTTTGTTGTTGAATTAAAGCAAAATTCACTAGTCACCAGAGTGCCCTGAAAAACTGAGAAACAAAGTGATTATTTAGTAGTTCCTCTACAACAGCAAATTGCTTCTGCTTTAAGTATTTCCCAGGAAGGACATCCTTTTTCCAGGTCCCTCAAAGAGAGCAAACAATTCCGGAGAGGGTGGCAGTACTTATATTTATTATCTGACAAACCTTATGCAGCAAAAGATTACATTTGTCTACACTTTTTGTCTCTTTTGTGGGAGCTGATGCCATCAGAAATGAAATAACCAGCTTCTGAGAATACTTCCTTTTGGTTTATTGCCTCATTTTGTTTTATGAATGCAGCCTCCATAGGCTTTTGTTTTTATTCTTGCTTTCCATGTTGCTGTGCCTGCTACTCCAGCTAGTTTTGTCATCATTTACACTATAAAACACAGGGGCTCTATCTGGACATAAAAATAACTTCATATGAAATTTGTAAACCTCCACAAAATGAATTTAAAATAACAATAATAAAAGGCTCCATGTTTTTAGAAACAAATAATTTTGTCATTTTTATATGTTAAAAAAAAAAATCTTAAATGAGGATAAAATCCCACTTTTGTCTCAATAGCAAGCCCTCTATGTAACCAACTAAAGGAGCAGATTTATCGAGTAGAGGAAAGTCCATCTGCTCCAACCAAAACCACCCTTCCAATATAAGGAAGACACCGCCAATTCTTATGCAACATATAATCCCACAGACCAGGAGGAATGAGTGCAGGTGGGGTTAGGAGGAAAGAGGAATGGGGACAGAGAAAAATGTAATGTTCCCTGAGCAGAATGCAAGTTTCTGCAATATATGTCTTCCTCTCCTCCTCCCAAGAGCTCAAATTTCTATCAGATCTTTCCCGAAACTCATTTGCTTCTCAGCAGTCCTCCATGCCTTTTCCTCTGGAGGCCGTGCACGTATGCACGTATTCCAGTTTTCATTTGCTGTGTCTGCGCCTTCTATTTTTCAAAGCTAATAGACAAGTCTGATGTTTTCTACTATTTTATATTCTGGAGAAGTTTTCCAGTGAAAAACCTTGTGAAAAATTGCCGTATGCAGCTTTAACTCACACGCTGCAGGTTGCACCGAGGAACTGGAGCCCTGTGATTTTCTTCATTTGCCCAAACAAAATATGCTCCGAATAAGACAGAGGTGTCAAATGCACTCAGAGAAAAAGGACAATTATAACCTTTAGACATGTTCTGTAGTCTTTGTCTGTAAAGTTTGTGCCTCATATTACACTCAATAAACAGCCTCTCTTTACAGTAAATATAGACCACTTGCTCATGCAAATTACATTACCCGGAGTGGAGCATACCGTTACAGTAATTGCATTTACCAATGATGTGAGCATGACCACTTGCTCATGCAAATTACATTACCCCGAGTGGAGCATACTGTTACAGTAATTGCATTTACCAATGATATGAGCGAGCCTAAGCCTTTTGGGAAACGTTTTTTTCCTCCACCTACATAAATCTTAAGATTCAAGGCTCCATTGAGATAAAGGGCTTGTTCACACCTCAGGCTCCCTGTGACAGCTCTCCATCAATTCAGGTTGGGAGAGCTGCCCTGGGAAGCAGGAGGAGGAGGAATGGGCATTTGCCCGTGATTCTCCAGACTGTTGTTCTAGTGTGCCCATTCACATCTGAGTGGTCAGTGAATATAAAACGTCCTCGAGTGAAATGGGAACATTTTACACCTCCTTTGTTCTGAAAGTAATTGTGCAAGAAGAATGACAGCATCCAGCATCAATATGAATGCCATAAAAAAAAAAAAAAAAAAAAGAGTTGTTATTCTTAGGAAGGAGGTGCATAAGGAGGTGAATAAGTCTACAAAGCAAGCTGAGATTATGGCTTTCCCCACCACCTTTCTACTAGCATTTATTTTCAATAATTAAATATCTCTTTGCAAATGCAAGTAGTTACATAGAAAAAGGCACCTCATAACCTACTTTATTGCCTCGAAATCTTCCTGGTGTGAAAACCAGCGACCAAGTACTAAAAAGGAGGATGAGAGTTCAGATTCAGAAGAGGAAAATACCACATCAAAAATAAGGTATTTTTGATGCCTAAGATGTAATGTGGTATATGGATTTTAGACATGATTTCAGCACTTAGACTCCATGGCTTCTTCCAGAGCTGTGATGGCCCAAAAAAAGCCAGATGTAGGAAGACCTGTCTCATCTTAGACATAAAAATACAATTCCAGTAAATGGTGCCTTAGATAACAGAAAAACTCAGGAAAAAGTATAGGGGCAGCTGAACAACCTACACCAGACTGATGTAACAACATATTTCAAAGAGGGTCTGCTATGGCATTTTCAAAAGAAAAAATGGGCAGTTGGATCTGACAGGAATTTCCTTAATCTCCTGTGGGGAGTGAAACTTCCAAAAAAGGGGACACGGCCACACCCAAGCAGCTCTGCAGCCCTCTTTGCTCCTAGCACTGAGCTGGAGGGAGCGCAGGGCTTTCATTAGGTAGCAGAAACCATTAGGAACCATTAAGGCTAAGAGAAAACTTGCAGGTGTTTGCCAGTTCTAAATAAAAGCATGAGGGTCAGTCTGGCACTGGCATTATTAACAATTGCAAAGGATGTGAGAAGAGACCTGTCTTCTGCAGGACTGGTGGGACCAGCCAGGACACCAGGGATGGAATGTTACTCGGCTGCAGTCAGCAGTGGGTATTTGCAGCTCTGCCTCCTACAACTGCTGCAGCACCATAGCAAATCAGCATCAAGAGCTGTCAAGAGGACACTGTTATTAGTGTAAAGTTGCTCTTAATCAGTTCAAGGAAGCTGCAAAATTAGCCTCCCCTAGGAGAGCAGCTGAACAAATGAGACACAAAGAACAAGAAGGGGATTGTTTGGTCAAGTCAGTATCGGAAACTTGGGCTAGAAACCCTGTGATTTCAGTCCCAAGAAGGGAAAGCCATACATTTAAATATATTTGTATTTCCTTTCCCCTCCTAGTCCCCACACTTCCCTTTCCTCCCAACCTCTTATTGACAGGATTAGCACATGGAGAAAATACAAGTAC
>NW_010110221.1:0-262 GCF_000699245.1 Pterocles gutturalis | reverse complement strand
GGGCTGTGGCCCCTGCCTGCTGCTGTGAAAATTAACCCTATCCTAGCTGAACCCGGGACACTTGTGACCGCCGTTACTGCCTCCCTGGTGCAGAACCTGGCACTTGGGCTCGTTCCATTTCATGCCTCTGCTGATTGCCCAGTGCTCCGATCTCTCTACATCCCTCTGCAAGGCTCTTGTCCACCAAGACAGTCAACAGCACCTCCCAGTCTGGGATCACGAGCACACTTGCTAATGGTGCATTCAACTCCTGCATCTGGAC
>NW_010110220.1:38183-43570 GCF_000699245.1 Pterocles gutturalis | reverse complement strand
TAATGATTCTATGATTCTATGATTCTGCTGGTCACTTAATGATTCTATGATTCTATGATTCTTCTGGTCACCGGGGAGGCTGGAGGGGCGGGAGGGGTATAGTCTCAATAGGCACCTGAATTCACTTCTAACATGGAGGAATTACAAGTTCTTGCTTTTGTGACATCCTTTATAGGTTTACAGGGGAGCACGTCCTGGCATAATATCACTAAAAGGAGATTATCTTTCTGAAACCTGTCCACCACTTTCTGGAATGCCATTTTTCCTCATATATGACTCAGTGCTGTCAGCTTTCTTGGCCATCAATATTGTTAAACTGTTTGATTGTCTATGATGCAATGTCCTTTGTCTAGTCAGAGCATTTACAACATCCTCTACATAATCCATTCTTTGTATTTGCAGACACAATGTTGTACCATCTGTCAAATTTTAAAAATACCCCTACTTTCCTTGAAGGCTGCCTATTCTTCCTTGAGAAAAAAGGAAAGAAAATGAAATAAATAATTTAAAATATCAGTCTTTTATTCTGTATGATACTAGACGAACCTGCATGTTCTGCCATGATTGAGGCCATATTTCTGTCATGATTTTTTTTCTAAGGAATGTTTCCTGTAGAAGTCACAGGGGAAACAAAAAAACCCAAAAAACCCCAAAAAACCCCAAACCAAACAAAAAAACACAACAAACAAACAAAACAACACACACACACAAACCCCACCACCCACAACCAACAATCAACCAACGGACCAACCAAACCAATAAAAAACCAATAAAAAAACCCAACATGGTTATGTAGCTGCTCTGGAAAGCAAGAAAAAAATTGATTTTTCTTGTAAAGAATTTGGTTTTATTTTTCTTTAGTATTTTTACTCCATTAAGCATGGTCTCTTAGCTTCCCCATAGTGAGGAATGTATCTCAAAAGATCAAGAAAATTATCAAAATTGTGGAGGCTTTATATCAGTGGCCATTTATAATTGATAAAAATTCACAGGAATAGTGTTTGAGAAGTATTTGCAGTAATTTCTACATCTGCTCACAGCCTTTCCTACAGCATTCTCCTCTTCTGTATCAAAGACGTCATGAAGCAGAGTGAGGCAAAACCAGCCAACTGACCATGTAACCAAAAAGTTTAAAATGCAAACCAGCTTATTAAGCTTTTCAGTCTCAGGAGGACCTGGACTGAATTTATTTCAGGTTCTTCAATTTCTCTTAAATATTCTGGTCAGATTATATTTCAACTCAATATGAAAATGCAGATTAGCTATCAGCCTTGAAGAGGGAAAGTAAAGATAATCTGATTATATCTGATGATTCATCTCTGTGTAGCTGATTCCTGAAGTCAGCTCTGATTATATTGGGGATCTGACCTTCAAGCCATGTTCTCTTCCTTCCTTTTACAGAGAAGGTAAATTTAATGGACAAAATGCTTTGGACTGATGTAACAAAAACATGGAAACAGAGAATTTGTCCTTCTTAATTAGGATAAGTTTATAGCTCCACTGAACTAGGACAATCACTTGTACTGTTAAAAGTGATCTTTCTGAAATATGACAGTTTTTCCCATTAAATCTTACATTCACAGTCTAAGCTATGAGAAAAATACCTCCTCTTTGCAAATACTCCAAATACCCTGGAAAACCTAAGATTTTACAAGATGACAGAAAGAATACAATAATTTTTACCTTGAGTCATACCCCATAAAATATGACAGTTTTGAAGAAAAGAAAGTGTCACTCCATCTTGAATTAAATTTTAAATACAGTAGTAATGAAATTATAATTTCTCTCACACAAATATGTGAACAATGAAAGTTTTGCACAGCTCCAAGTTTAATTTGCTAATAAAAAAATTGCCTACTGCTCAGAGAAGCCAGTGTGAATACTACTGTTTTGTAATGGGGTCACATTATAATATTTTATTGTGTTCTGGGGGGGTTTGTGCAGCAAAAATACCCCGCGGATGTAAAAAGGAAAAAAAAAGTGGTTGGACTATCAGGAGAGCTGAATCAGGCTCTATGTTGGTATTTACAGGATTTATTTCTGTCTTGACAATACATAATAACTATTTCTAGCATGTCAGGCTCCTATTAAATATCCATTGCAACTTGACTTTTGGCAAAATGTGTAGTTTTACAAGGGAAACAAAAGCTGCAATTCTCTAAATGAAAGCAGAGAATATGTGGAGCTTAATGTGGTTTTTCTTGTCAGAGATGATTGGAGAAGTCCATCTATTAAGCTTTATTTATTTATTAATTGTGCAGCAGCTTTCCAATTCTATGCTGAGTTCTAGGAATGAAAAGTCACGACAACAATATGCAGTATATTGCATGTTTTTTTCTCTCACTAGCCCTCTTGCATGATGGCCATATCAGGCATGGGCCAGGCCTTTGCCCTGATCTAGATAGGAATGTTGGAGAAGTTATTTCTCTGTTGCTTTTCTTTTCAACAAAACACTTTGTCATGCTCATTGGTTGAAGGCATTGCTGGACATGATGTCAAAATAAAACCAGGTAGACTTTGCCAGAGCTGCATCCCGTTCTGTTCTTGATATCATCCATGATCCTTTTTCTATTACGAACTTCATTTCAGAGTCTGAATTGAGCAGCAGATTTTGTATTAAGTTATAGAGCAGAATTATTTCAAAGCTTTGTGGGAGTTAGGAACTGAGGCTAAAATCAAAATATCAGCCACTTCATAAAACATAGGGCATACTGAAAGAAAGAAGAGCATTCTAACTTCATAAAACTTGTGGTATACTGTAGGAAAGAAGAGGATTTTATTTTTGCCATCAAGTGCTCTTGCTCAATTGAGGCCAAATAGGTACATGCAAAATTAAAATGTGGTCTGATGGAATTTTATATCAATTTTCTTTTACATTAAAACATATCCTTTTCTTTATAATCTTATTTTCTATATTAGGAAGGCGTTTGGTCTCATAAATTCTCAATTGGTTTCACAAACTTTTTATTTAACTAAAAACCTATTTAATTTAATCCTGCACACCTCTCCAGTCTCAGCATACATGGGTCTCCCTTTTAGTCTTTTCTTACCTTGATATTCTCTCACTAGCCCCATTCCCACTAGGCCACTAGTGCCTCCAAAACTAGGAAATCCCTTTTTGCCATACATAGTACTGCTATAACAGATTAGCAGCAGTTCTTACTTCTTCCCCAATGACCTGTAACATCAAAATACGATCTACTCTCAAATAGAATTACTAAATTTTTCAGTAGAGATAAGGCAGAGATCAAACAAATATTGTATTAGTTGTGTGCAAAATGCTAAGACACAAACATTGATCTTCCTGTAGATTTTCTTCAAACCTTTATTTGGTTGTAATTTCAGCTATTTAGCACAAACAAAACCATTTTGTTTTAGTTCTTATCAACATCACTGTCTTTCTTTGCAAACCTCTTGAATCAGCATTCCCGCCTCAATGATTACAGATACTTCTGACAGGAAACACTGTAAGTGTTATTCCTCTGTGGGAATCTTATTTTTTTTGTGACTCTTCTTATTAACTGCTGAATCAGAAGAAACAGCCTTCTGACACAGACAGTTCAGACTTCATCACTTTTTGGTAACAGAAAGAAGAGGAACTTCTAAACAAACAAACAAACAAACCAACCAACAAACAAACATCTAATGCAGAGGCTACAGCTGGGATCAAAATTTTTCCAGCCTAGAGTCAACTCGCAAAACTCCATTTAGTCAAATCCCAGTTTCAATGGCCATCAGCACTTCCCCCTCTTTTATTCTGTTTTCTTGATCCATTGGGAAGAGGTGTGACAGCCTCACTCCCCTGATTGTTGACTCTGCCATGAATGAAAGCCAAAAATATTATCCCACAAAATAGTACCTATACAGAAAAAACAACCAGCATTAAAACATTTCCTGATTCAGTTAATAGAGAAAACTCGCAGATTTTCAAGCAAATTCAGTGAGTAAATCAATGGCAAGATAATGGCCCATGTGCTAAGACGGCTAATTATAGCAAGACAAAATGGAGGAACAATTCTTGTTCTGTATTGTACTTACCATGTGTTATCCTGAGCTCTTACTACTCTGTGGGCAGTAATCCATTAAATTCTGCAGCATTCTGGTAATATTAGTGAAAATGTTGAATTACTTTATCAGAGACAAATTATTTATACAAAGCATCCATTCTACCAAAATAAATATATTTTATTATATACATATGGGAAGGAAAATAAGAATTTTCTAAAATAGGGTCACTCATGCAGCAGTCTGTGAAACATAAAATCTTTGGTATGTTTTTCACATAAAACACTGTTCTAAATGCAAGTGGATCTGTAACCTCAGAGATTAATAAAAAAATCCTTTTCTTTGGTTTGTTTGTTGTGGTTGCTTTTATTCGGGTGATGAAAATAGAACAAAGCAGACTATGTTCAAACAGCAGTTATTCAGTAGTCTTTACAGATATTGTCTGAATCTAATTGGATTTTAATGAAATGATATTTCCTTTGTGATAAGTACATAAAAATTATGTTTTTAATTAACATCACAAGGTATAAGCTATAGATACCAACCCTCAACTGAAATAATATTGCTTTAATGTTTGCTTCATTAAAAAAAGGACAGAAGTAATAACAACATAGCAAGAAACGTGTGTAAACTAACTGGACAATGATTAGTGCTGGACCCTTTTCATCCCAAGGAGCTGAGCAATTTTCCTGATGTCTGTTTCATTTCCTACTTCTCAATTCACTAGTGTTTAGCCATGAAAGAGTTTACAGAGTTTATTTATACATTTGAAATTCGTTTGTGGAGGGAGCAGGCACTTGGAATGGCATATCAATATGCCAGGCAGAATATAAACTAAAACAAGTTTTCAAGGAGGCCTTGTAAGTGGCACAATTAAAAATAAAATTTTAAAAAAAATCACATAAATGAAAAGGCATGAAGAAGCAGTTATGTCCTGGCACAAAGAACCCTTGAGATATTGTGCTCCTCAGTGATTATTTTTCTGGCCTGTTACAACATAAGACTAGAAGAATTGCCATAGTAGGTAAAACCAAAAGTCTACCTAAACTTTCCTGTCCTGTCTCTGGTAGATGCTTGTACTGATCTTTCAGAAAATAACACGGCAAGTATAGACTGATATGCAGTCTCAGACTCTGACAATTGAAAGATTCATTGTCCATGTCAGGAAGATCTATTTATCTGTTTATTTAAATAACTTGGAAGTGAAGAAATACCACATCAAGGTACCAGTTCAACTTGTACTCCCCAGGAGATGAAAGAAAGAGCAGTCAGGAACAAGGCAAAAAAGGAGCTTTATCCTCAGCATCTTTGTTGTGCTACCCACCGGGCACAAAGTCATAGTATGTTATTTTGCTTCTGCAGCAACAAGGGAGTGAGGGAAA
>NW_010110220.1:0-38152 GCF_000699245.1 Pterocles gutturalis | reverse complement strand
CGGGACACAGAGCTAGCTCTGCTCCTGGATCAGAGCAGCCCTGTGTTGCCTTTTTTAGTACAGGCTTGACAGTAAATTTAATATAACATGAGACACATCAAACAAGTGGCAGCTCAAGGTATAATGTGTAGCATACAAGTGGGCACATGAACAAAGAAAAAGGGCTAAGCAGGCCCAGAAATTTAAGCCACAGCAGGTTATTTATATTTCCAAGGTGTTCATCCTGGCAAGGAACTGACAGTGAGATTTCCCTCAGACAGAATCTGGGCTAAGGGAAGTGAAGGAAAATCACTTTACAAATTTAAACTGCGTGTTGTAATGTAGATGAAAAACTGCAGCTAGATGGTCTGACTTGCACCAAGCTCTGCAGTCCAACTCTCTGTAAAGTGGGATACGGATGCCCCACCCCTGGAGGTGTTCAAGGCCAGGCTGGATGAGGTTTTGAGCAACCTGGTCTAGTGGAGGGTGTCCCTGCGCATGGCAGGGGGGTTGGAACTCGATGATCTTTAAGGTCCTTTCCACCTCAAACCATTCTATGATTCCACGATTCTATGGTGGGTTGGCTTTACAGACCGGGGGCCTCGGGGTAAGGAAATACCTGCATCAGGGTACAACCCTGAACTCAGAGTCTTGTTTGGTAACTTCTTCTTTCTGCTTCTAATTTTCATTCAAAGGAAGACTTTAAAAATATAGGTCTATATTTTAAAGGCCTCTGATGCAGTGGATGTAACAGAGCATCTTTACCTGGTCACTTCACCCTGGAAAAACTAGATAAACATATCAGAAATAGGCAAACCCTTTTCTTCCAACAATGGCTTCTTTTGGTGTGCACTGAGACTCCCATAATTTATTCATGCTGAAGTACACTTACTATTATGTATCTGCAGTATCATTATCTGAGTTTGTTATCCTGTAACATTGGCTTAAACATTTTATAAACTGCTGTGCAGGTGACAATTTTATTAAACCAGGAAAGATAATTGTTGTACAGAAAGTATTAGGCAGTGTTCACTACAAGGTTCACAAAATTATATTATATTTCTCTATTTGTCAGATGACAAATAAGGACTATACTTCCCCAGTGCTCTAGGGTCACAAATTTAAACATTCAGACATTCAAGAAATAAATGCCTAGGAAATACATCAATGTTTTGGTTTTGTTCACGATTTGGGGTTGTTTTTTTCTGGTTGCTTGGGGTTTTTTTTGTTTTGAATTTGTGAGTTTTTTTCATCAAGATAACAAGTTCTTTTCTTTTACTTGTTGCCTTTTTAAAATTTGGAAAATTGTCAAGGATGCAACTTGTTGTAAGATTTATGTTCAGCCTTGACCTCCAATCCTACACTCAAAAATCCATTAAGTATCCAGATATCTCTGGACTTGCACTAAGGAAGAAGGCTACCATCTGGCCCGTTACCTCAAATTGCAGAACTAATCAAATAAACTTAACATTCTCATCTATCTGAATATTAGCTTTAATACTTTAAACAAAAATATCTTCTAACAATATAAGACACTCTTCATGTAGAGAGCATGCATACTAACATCAGGGATATAAAAAGGGATTTTCAGGTTGTTGAATGACATCTAACAAACTGTACAATATATTTTAAACTTACATCAGCTGAATCAGGCTTTTCACCACAAATTAAGCTGCAGTGACTTTCACGTAGGTATACACTGAATGTGATACAGTGATAAGCTCACTTCAGCTGGGATGTCTGGAAACTACCTTAGCATATAGTAAGTGACAATAACATTGTCAGCAAATCCTCTGATGAGAGTATAGAGAATTACAAGCAAATATTTTTTCCCCTACTTTTAAAATAAAATGCAATGATTTAATAACAAACATCAGAAATCACTATTCAGAAAGGAAATTTGTATGTGACAGGCTCTTTCCTTATACCTAATCTTCCTTCTTCAGTGTGTGGTCTGAAACAGTCCATTGAAACTGAGGGTTAAAACTGCAGTTCTTCCTTTAAGATAGTTGGAAAAAAAAAAGCATTAAACTCCACGCAGGATCTGGATAGATGAAATAACTGGAGTCTCCCAGCAAAGAAAACAAGTGTCAGTGACAGAAGCAGAAACATATCTGAATCTGAAAAGACATTTTAAAGCTATGTATGAGAATTCTTATTACCTATTTCTTCTTCTAACTGTTTAAACCTACAAGATCCCATATTTTTAGCTAGTCATATCAGAACAAAACTGATTGCTGTGTTGCTTAATAATGTGCATATTGTCTTTCAGAATAAAAATGTGGTATCTCAGTGTTCTATTGAAAAAGTCTGATGGTACATCTTCTGTCAGTGCTTTTATAATGGAATAATACTGTCCAAGAGTATGTAGTGCAGCCTATATCATCCCATCCCAGCTGTGATCTGATCTAGGTGTTCCTGCTCTGGTAGGGGGATTGCACTAGATGATCTTTCGAGGTCCCTTCCAGTCTCTAACATTCTGTGATTCTGTGTGAAAGCCCTCACTGTTTATGGAAGGTACTCTTTCTCAAGTAAAATATATTTGAATTAAAATATATTTGAGGGGGGAGAGGGAAATAGGTGAGAAAGTTAACCTTTGAAGAATTCATGCTACAGTGAAATGGAGTTTGATCTGCAGGAGGTACAAGTAGGGAGGCATTCACAAGCAAGGCAGAAACTGATAACTGCTTAAAGTCAGTGAAGAAGTCTGGACAGTACTCCCACTAATTAAATTAAAGATCTGGAAACCTTGCTTTAATAAAATTTTAACAGTCAAAAGATGAAGGCCCAATTTCTATATGATGTTTTCTCCAATAAAACTTTAATCTCTTATGAATACTCATTTCTGTCTTGACAACAATTTTAACAATCAATTCTAAGCTGCCTTATGAAGCTTCACCAATCATGGGCAGAACTAGAGCTGCAATATTGGCTCAGGACAATAAAGCTCCTTGAGAGCTCTGAGAAATTATTGTATTCTTAATAGTCTAGAAAGCAGTCAAAAGTCAAGGAGAGATATATAATTAGCAGACTGATCTTTTAAATACCTGGTGCATCTTGATGATGTGACTGTAGATATAGCAAAAGTTATGCCAGAGGTTGACTAAGCTAGTCTGAGTCTAAAAGTCACTAAAATGTAGTCATATTGTAAATCTATGAGTTTTAATAAAAATGCTATTAATAAAAATGCTACTAAAAATATATATGTGATACTTACTTACAACCTGTGACTCAACAACAAAAAAAAATTGAATTTTTAGTACCTTAAACTAATTCATATCAATATCATTAACCAATGACAAAACTACCGTTACATCAACACTCATCCCCAAAACATTGCTGACTACACTCATCAGACTTTTCTCATCATCACAAAAATTGCTCATGACTGAGCATTTATTCTCTCAAAATTTTTATTCCTGCTAAACATGGAGCAAATTGTATACAGTCTTGAAATGTCTCTTGAGCAAACAGTCTGGTGCTATTAATAAACAAAATGTGACATGAAAAATCAGGGCATTTCGCGTGTCCTGAAAGACATTTCTTGGCAACTGCCTAATGACTTATTTGTAAAAAATATTTATATATTATCTTTTTTGAAACAAACCAATAATCCTGAAAGCTTCACACTGTTGTCATTGATTATTCATGGTCTTGGTCTTCCATTTAAAAGTTGCAGGAAATATAATAAGAAAAATATAATTAACTGAGCTAATCCAGTCACCCATATTAACAATAGGTAGTAAACAGGGAGTATAAACCATTCTCAAGTAACACACAGAATGAAGATATGTTCCATAAGTGAACAATTTTCAGAGGAGATGCTATTTTTTACCCTCTTACATTACTTGGTTTTTGTGGAAGGTAAAATAACATACTATACATGGAAATGTGAAACAAACCCGTGAAACACTTATTTTTATGATTCACTTTGCCTGTCTGACAAAATTTGTTTTCTGTTGCTTTATTTATTTTTGTCTTTTTAATAGCATTCTTTGCTTTACAGCATCTGTCACAGTGGCTCCATGACCATAAGGATGATCCTGATTGCAATATTGCATAGGTAATAGCGGGTAAAAACTCGTTTGTTTTTGCTGATCAATGAAAAAGAAAATGAAAAAAAAAATAGAAAAAGAAAGCTGTTTGGTTTGATTTCCTGACATCAAGCATTGAAAAATAAAATATTTTAATTTTTAGTTAAATCCATGTGTGATTTTTGCGCCTTACCTTAAACCCCAAATCCTCCAGTAACGGTTGTGTTTGGCACATCCAAGACAGTGTATGAAATATGCTGATTTGGCAAGAAGAGGGAGCAAGGTTGGCACACAAAGTGCCATGGAGAGCAATCTTGATGGGTGCACAGCATCTGCACAGTGCTCAGGAGCAGCCCTGTGACGCAGTCATGCTCCCAGGCATTTCAGTTGCCCACTGTACCCAAGGGGGTACGCATGTCCTCTTCACGGCACATTCACTGACTAACAAGAGTAATCATGGCTGGAGGAGACGTGCCTCATCTCCCTTCTCACTGTCACTGTCTAGTGTCTCTAGAGATGGAGGTAGGTGGGTGGGAGCCCACCTGGCCTGGAGGAGGAGGAAGGGGAGCTGCTGTCCCTGTCCCAGCAGTTGAGAGTTCTGTCTGCATTCAGCCTAGTCCCTAGGCTACCTCCCTGGGATTCTTGAGACATCCTGCCAGGAGCACTCAACTGCAGCAGCAGCAAGATGTGGGGTTTGTGAAGAGGAGGGAAGTCAGCACTGGTGTAGCTACACCTTTACGGTTTGTTATGCTGACACCACTTTCCCATGTGTAGACAAGCCCTCAAGTAGTCACCACTGTATTGCTTACACTTCCATTAAAGGAGCTCACAGAGCTCGCCTGTTCCTGGCACTGGTCCTGGTTCCTTGGTCCTTCCAGAATTTGCCAAATTAAGATATAAATGAATGAAAGAGTAGTTTTTCACTTCCTTGTCATTTCAGTGCGTTCCTGCAGGGTTTGTGCCAACTCAGATGCTGAAGTCATATTTGATTAAACTAAGTACAATCAAGGAGGAACATTTCCAGGCCAACTCTAATAATTAAATAACAGAAGCAGTACTACCAAATCTGTTGCCCATCATAGTATGCAATCAGAGTGCCTATGCATGTAAAATAATTACAACTGTGGTTATCCCAAGCATAATTCTTTACTATTAAAGGCAGTAGATTTTGCAGCATATTCCCCTGATGTGTAATCCCACTGTTGATTTACTTTTTCTATATTCTATTCAAAATCATGTAAAAATGCTGCAACTCAGAGGAGAGTGTAGTAGAAATATTCCGTCTGAGGTAATGTTGGTTGAATCCTATGTTGATTTCTTTCTGATTAAATATGAGTTTTTATTTCAGAGTAGATGTCTACATATTAATAAACTCTCAACAGTGCTACCTTATAGCATCAGTGCTAGTAGATAACAGATTGTAGATTACGAATGCATATTTGGCATAGGCAACAGTGTTCAATGGCATGAGGTATCCTAGCAGATTCATCTGGTTTTCAATCACTTTTGACTGCTTGCAAATACGATACCTCTTTCAGTAGGTGTCAGAGTTTGCAGCTCTCTGCCATGAACTTAGACAAATTTTGTGACAGACTGTTGTCACTCACAGCTGTTTGTGTCTTAAAAGCTGCTAGTAAACAATTGTCAAGGAACCAACCTCGCGTACGCCTAAGGAAAGTGTGTTCTGAGTGAGCCACCATTTGGATGTCTTTATGTTCTAGCCCAGATTCATTCCACAGTTTGTGTTACACTAAACTTAACTTACTTCAAAGTTAGTCCTATTTGATCCTTAAAATACTTACAGTTAGGTCAAATTATTTTGTATACGTGGTCTGTTTAATTAATTGTCTTTTTTTCATATAGATAATGTATATATAGTCACACTTAATATTTATAGAGGGTTATATGTGTGTGTACATGTTTGTGCAGGTGTACTTTGCTATTACACTCTGATTAGTGGGCAGTTAGTAAATAAACAGCACGTAAACAGCAACAAAAACTATGACATTTTCAGAATTTAAACGAACAAGTAATTGCCATGATTTATATGGAGCAGCATCCTTAATGCATTACATCTTGATGACGGCTGCTGTCTGAAAAGCCAGCATAAAGGTAAGAAATCTGGGATTAGTGTTGTAAAAACCACAGTTGTCATTTCAAATTATATCAGATGACTTGAGATCAGTGCGTGGTGGTGGTGATGAAGAAGGGCTGCTCCTTTCATAGGTATTTACCTGACATGTTCTATACTTTTGAGATTTTAAATACAGCTTGTACATGTAAGTGTCCTCTGGTACGGACTCTGTCAAAGATCACAATGTAATATAAGCAAGTAAGTACATTTTAAGTACAAATACCAGCATTTCAGACTATGGCATCAAAGTAAATCTCGGCCATAATTCCTATTTATGCTATATGAATAAATCTTACTGAATACTGAAATCTTGTTACACCTTACCCTTTTGTGTGTATACCTGGAAGCCTTTTAGCCTGACTGCATTTTGGAGTGAATGCATTCAAAAAACAGCATAATGAAAATCAGTGTGCCATAAACTATAGTTGTCCACTCTTCCAGATTAATTTTAATAATTTGCAGCTTGCTTTATACCATACCCCTGAACATATGGCAGCAATTTCAGAAAAATAACAGGTTCTTCAGAGTATCTGTAGAGATCATCACACAACAAAATCCTCATATGCAGATACATATGAACCAGGATAAGTTTCAATTCTGCAATTCTAGCTGCTCAGCCTTAGTGCTCATCTAAGTATGATATCTCATTGCGAGAGATACCAGCGAGATTAGAGTCACTCATATCTTCCAAGCATACTATGGAAAGACTAAGTAGAGAAAACAGGGAAAACTGTCTTTTTCTAATATATTCCTCTAGAATTCGGACCATAGTTCATGAGGGCAACACATCTTTCTGGAGAGGGTTATTAATTAGAATAACACTCCATCTCTAATAAGTAGACTTTAACTATAACTCCAATATCCACTGTGTCTAGACAACAATAAATTACACTTGCCTATCAGCTACCAGGCCATTTTTAGTTTTCTATCTAGAGGAGCTTATACTAAGATCACCTGGAACATCTGTGATAGAGGTATGGGCTACTTTAAATTATTAGTAGCTCCACTATTATGTAGGGTTTACTGGTTAGCAATAATCATGCCTATAATCATGCATAGCTCATGAAAAGTCATGAGGATAGATTTGAACAGTACCATCACACAATTTCCTTGAACTGTTTTTGATTCATACTGTGCCTTGAACCTACCATGAGACTGAAGAGCTTGCAGTGGAACAGTGCAATCCATGGACAGTAGAAGCTTCGTTAAATATAAACAGAAAACAGTATGAAAATCCTGTGTCTCTCAGCTGAACAGGTAACTATATATTTACCTAGGATGGTTATGTTTTACTATTCTGCATCTAACTACATGAACTCCATGCTACTGAATTAAATTGAATCTTGATCCTTCCTTCACTGTTACCAGTCTGTCACCACATAATTCAAAAAAAAAAAAAAAAAAAAGAAGAAGTAACACGTGTTGTGCTCAAAGCTGAGTAAAGCTCATCTTAGCATTGATATGTGTTGTATTTTATTTTAACTTCCGAAGGTTCATGCCAAGGATCTGTGCTAAAAATGTCAGTCCATGGTTATGCTTAATTCAATAAACTTCTCAGTGTAATATAATGTCATTAATGTTTACCACTCACATTGAAGGATAAATTAGTACAAACAACAAAAAGAATGCACCAAAAATGTTCAGTTCCATTTCATTTGACTGACTTTTCACTATAGCCATTCATTCTTTCTCTCCCCCATTTTCATCCTTCCCAGCTCAGTCTCTGTTTACGTTCTGCTGGTAGGATTCTGGTCCACTGCAGTGTCTCTTGAGAATAGGTTGACTTAGGAATCACTCTAAAGAGTTTTCTACAGATAATAAACTGGTCTGCTAGCACTGACTACACAGATTTGTGGCTCTCATATAAAAATTCAGCTAATAACGTCTCAGTTCAAGACCAACAATTGTAGGGAGTTTTGTCACTTGGGGTTAAATATTCCATTGTAAATCTGAAATTTATGACTTTCTGCAATTATAAACTCAACCTTAAGTATAGCATAAATGCCATTATTTGCATGAAATATTATTTGTAAATAGGGAAAAGATCAAAGCAAGATAGAGGCTATTTATTTCTCACAGATTTTGTCCTCTTTTATGTACTACTTCTTTGCACTCTAAATGAGCTCTCCTTTTTCCTTTACAGAGTAAATGTGGTGCTGGTGATCCTTCTTGGGATAGTGTTGGGATGTGAATCTAAGAAATTTAGTAGGCCTGATACGGCAAAGCATTTCAGTACAAGCAGTAATTAAGGCAATTTCTGTTTATCCACATACTGCAGGAGGCAACTAATGTGAAGCTGTTTTTCCTGAAGAAGATATAAAGCCACTTTTGCTATTTAAGTTATAAAATACCCCTAACCAACCAACAAACAAAAAGACAAATAAACAGCAAACTCCAAGATCTCTCTTAACAGAGTAGCTATGAAAGAGAGGGGGAAAAAAAAGATAATTCATACTGCTTAATCACATGCACCTATTTCAAGAGCATAGCAGACTCCCTCCACTATAAACAGAGGGAGACAAGTTCCTCCAATGATTCAGAACTTCTGCTTAGGCACTGACCTTATGTGCTTAAGCACTCAAGTTATGTGCCTAAATTAGACACTGTGAAACCCCTGAAGTCTATTGATAGCCATAATGACATGACTCATAAATCTATTTAAGACAGTGCAGCACTCAGAACAACTGAGTCCCAGCTGGGACCTTGAGGTTCTAGCATGTTACGTATGGATTATAAAAAAAAAAAAAAAACAAAAAAAAAACAACCAAAACACAATATCTCTGGTACTTATATTTGACTATGCAAAATATCAGCATTTCCAATTAATTCTGTCTTATATATCCCTTTTAGAATAGGACCAGCCATGCCTTGGAAGTGCATGCTTCTCTACTGACTGTAGAGTCAGTAACCCAGCTATCAGGTGGTTGTAGTTAAGCGAGTTGAATCCTACACAGCATGATTAGGACTACAGTTTTGTTACAACGGATGCCAGAAGAACTCAGAGCCTGTCCCTGATGCATATTAATGTCAAAAGTCACTAACTAAAAATAGCCTTTGTTTCCAGAGACTGCTGAACAATGATCATATGAATGCTACAATAATAAAGGAGTCAGTTTGAGTAGATAATAGGTATTCCCATATTCTTGTACAAGTCAGAGTGGTACCATATAACATCCACTTTGCATACGTTTAAATGGCACCAAAACCAGTTTCTCTCAGCTTTCTCTTTAAGAGGTGAGAGGCGTATGCACTGAACCTCCAAGGGAAAGTTGTAGATCCTGTAGCACTGCTTCCTTCCATTTCAGGAAAGTTACTTACAGTGACTGACAAATAAAGGAACCTTTCAGTGACTGGGAAGTAGGAAAGGAAATATTTGAAGAATTAATGGAGAGAGAAACCTCCTGACCTCCTTCCTGTATAGGCTGGGTTACAGGAATGTCCTCCTTCAGAGAATATGTAGGCAAAGAGCCCATCTACCCATAAAATAGGGTAGAAAAGAAAGAGGAAAATGGGGTTTAAAGGTGGCTTTTATCCACTTCCTAGCTATTCAGAATGTAGAGGGCATCCCTGAATGACCACCCAACACATTTCTTCTTCTGAAAAAAAAAAATAATAAGAAACCAGCAGGAAACTGCAACTTTATGAAACCGGTAGGTAAACAAATAAAATTATTACAGATCTGTTGAGCTGGATGACGGAATGGAAGTACATTAAAGGATGCATGCTGAACAAAGGTCTAAAGATTTCCTCTTACCTGATATGAATTCTGATAGCTGTCCAATTGCCTGTGTTTGGATACTGGTTTCTTATGTTAGAGGACCACATCACTCCAAAACATACACACACATGAACATACACATAAACACTCAGCAAAATCAAGGGCTGATGCCCAGTAAAAGCTTTTAAGGCACTGGATGACTCCAAGAGCTGCTTAAATAGCACTATAGTTAAACCAGCCTGACAACTATGCAGAAAATCCAGCAAAAAACAGTGAATTGATGTCTTGTTGTAATATGAGGAGGGCCACAAAAATGATCAGAGAGCTGGAGCATCTCTCATAGGAACACATGCTGAGAGAGTTAGGATTGTTCAGTCTGGAGAAGAGAAGGCTCTGGGGGAACTTATAGCAGCTTTACAGTACTTAAAGGGGGCCTAAAGTGGAAGACGGAGGCACTAGGCATCAGAAAGTGTAGTGATAGGATGAGAAGTAGTGGTTTTAAACTGAAAGAGGGTAGATTTAGATTAGATATTAAGAATATATTTTTTTTACTGTAAGGGTGGTGAGAGACTGGAACAGGTTGCCCAGAGAAGCTGTGGATGTCCCATCCCTGGAGGTGTTCAAGGCCAGGCTGGATGAGGCTTTGAGCAACCTGGTCAAGTGGGAGGTGTCCCTGACCATGGCAGAGGGGTTGGAACTTGATGATCTATAAGGTCCTTTCCACCTCAAACCGCTCTATGATTCCATGATAGAAATCAAGTGTCAAACTTTTAGTTTGACCTACTACTGCTACCAGGTTTTACCACTACATGTATCTCTCTGTATTTAAATTGCTCTCTGTGAATGTCCTGACAAAGATACTACCAGTGGATCAGTTCTTTTACACTCTTTTGAATGTTTGTTTATGTTTCTAGGAAAGTAACATCCAGAATTTAATAACCTCTTGGTTTAGAGCTGGCACAGGTAAAAGCCTTGGCATATCACGGATGCTTGTTGTATGACCACACTGCAATCACTGCAATATGCTGTAGACATATGAAAGGTAGCTTAAAAATTAGCTAATTCAGATGCCACAAACCGTCTAACTGGGACAACAGGGAGCTCAACAAGTGTTTCCTGAGTGAATATTCACCCACTCAGGCACACAAAGCTCCATGCCGTGGTGAGCTGCTAAAGTGCTCTTAGTAGCAATACTAGCTGATCTGGTTGTGCCTCCGCTCTGTTGTGGTCACAGCAGTCACAGTTGTGTAGACACAGATTTGGCTCATTGACTGTGGAGCACTAAAAGAGTCACAGGTTATTTTTGCTGTAGCAGGCAGCTTGTGTGATTCAACCCACAGAGAGCTGTCCCTGAGGAAGAAGGTGCTATTTTAATGTCATCAGGATGGAACAGGACTTCATACTAATTTCCAGCTCCTGCACAGATGTTAGGGATGTCAGCCTACATTTCTGCTGTAATTTTTTCAAGAAGAAAAGTTTTTTGTTTTAAAATCCAGACATCCTGTGTCATTTTTTTTTTTGGAAAGCAAAACTCTCCTTGAGACTATATCAGATCCAAAGATCCTTCAGGATCAGTGTACTTATGATACATGGATCATTTACACGCTAGACCATATAATCTCTTTCAGAGTCATCATACTCTAATATCAAGGCCTCCTGTTCACCTACTGCACAGAGCTATTATAGACTATTGTGCCAGGCTTGCCTGGAAGAGTGGGGAGCACTTGAATGCATGGATTATTGACGCAATAGACTGTAATGGTATGTCAATTGTCAAGGCCTATGTGGGGATACTTTCCTATGCGGATCATTAACAAAGAAGCTGACACTCTATCATGTCAGTGCAGCTGCCAAGTGCACACACCAACTCTGCATATTAACACCCCTTATGAAATTCTGAACAAGGAGAGTGTGTGCCCACTCCTGATACTTGAAATTCACTCCCTTTATGTATAGTTAATAATTACATACATGCTCATGCTACAAAAAGCTAGGGCAGCACAAGAAAACCCCTTTAAAAAAATTAAGCAAGAAAGACTATAGTAATGAGCAGTGCATTACTCTTCTATAGCACTTCTGAATAGTGACCTCAGAATGCTTTACAAACAAAGTAGCTTGTGTTATCCCCAGGTGACTTGTGGTTTCCCTATTTCATAGACAGAGAACTGAATCACAAAAATTAGTTACAGGAGACACTGAAACTGCAGCCAACACTTCTGAGACCCAGTCTAAGAGCTCACAGTTCTTCTTACATAAAAAATAGGGTGTATCGTGAGAATCTTTAGAAATGCATTGAACCAGACCACATATTTTCTCTCTCTTTTTCCCTTGTTTACTTCTGAGCAAAGAGTTCTGTTTTTACTTTTCCGTCACATGTCCCCTTCTAGTCATTTCCTTTTCCTCTCTCTTATTAATAAACTTAGCTCAGAAAATATTTTCTTACATCCAGTAGATGACAGCAGAATGATTCTCTTTGACATGGCCCCTCGTGGCCATGGAAAGTAAAAAATGAAAATTGTGGTTGCAACATTTTTGTCCTAATTTGTCTAGAACTTGATACAGTCCTTTATCACCACTGATAGGTGAGAGTAGATTTTACACCTGCACAATACAGTAACTACAGGCAGTAGATTTTCTGCTTGTGGAGATGTATTGTCTTACTGAAGACAGTTTCTGCAGGCTGGAGCATTGGTTGGTTTGTAGGGAGTATGAAGAATAACCTTTCCATAAAGTTATAATGTCATGGCAGTCATCTGCATAAAAACATTACCTGGACAATCTCCATCCACTCTTGAGTACCAGAAATAATTTTGAGTCAATGACCATGATGCTAATGAAAAACTACATATTGATATCCCTAATGCCAAATCCAGAGGCTGAAGCAAAGCCCACCGAGGACAGCAAAACACTTTCTATTGTTTTCTAGTGGACATGGATTCAAGTCACAGGTTTGGGAAAGACGTTCATACAATAATCAGAAGATGAGGCAAAGAAGGTACTTATTGCACCCTCTGAAACTAGTAACACTCTCAAATGTATTTACTTAAGCAACTTTACCAAGACTAAAATAAATGAAAATTTTTTATGCATCCAGTAACATCAATAGAATAGCTTGTTAAATTGTTCAATGTTTGGTTGTTCGTGCTGGTGTTGTTGCGTTGTTTTTTTGGGGGGTGATACCACGATATTCTGAGCATGATGTCAAAAGGAATGGAAAATAATCCATTGTTCATAAATCTGTTTTTTAAGACAGTCTTGCCTAAGCAAATACATCTTTCTGAAAGAGTTTAAACTCAAGTAACTTGTTCAAGTTGACAGGAATGGAACTGACCTAGTCATTAAACAAAAGCTAGCACAAACTGCTAGACAATACAATGTGGGTTAAAAATACAAAGAATCACAACTAGGGTTCTCCAGAAGTCTGTTGAGTTTAAAAAGAAGATGAAATAGAAATCTATGAACTGTAAGAACTAAATGTAATAAAGAGTTATGACAAATTGTTGCTGAAATTTATTTGCTGAAAGATGGAGAGACCTTGAGACAACTACAACAATGGATAGTAGAAAAGAAAATGAGTGATAAGAAAAATATAAGACCAGAAGGTTCAAAAATTTTTGCTGTTAAGTGGCCACAAATTCAGCTGCTTATATGAAGCTTCTGTGATCTGACCAAGTCTAAAAGTTTGGATTGTGAGACTCACAAGAAAACAATTCTCATGAGGTTTCCTATTCATCACTTTAGTTATTCTAAGAAATACACCGGGGAAAACTTTCTTCATTGTATCGTTTCTGCCTTAACCCAGTCAAGAAAGGAAGAAGGAAGGAAAGGCAGATACAGAATTAACGCCAGAAGTTGGCTAAGCATTTTTCACTTTCATATTCTCCTCAGTTACTTTTTTTTTCTAGAAAAATAGTACTATCTTACAGACACTGTCTTTGTCTGTACATAAATATTTTTATCAGAAATATATATGTATTTTCTAGTTTGTATAAGCAAATACACAATGAAAGCTAGTAGCAGTGGGAAATATTTCTTTAAATACTGTTACAAAAACAGAGCTGATTGATCTCTTCATGTTGGTAATATTTCCTTGCAGACATAGCACATCCTCCAATATGCAGAAAACCCATTTATGTATTCCTAGGAACACTTTGGGTTAATGGGTTTGTAGCTGGAATTGGTTTTACAAAAAGTATCAGGTGAAGAAACAAAATAGCAACAACTCCATTGCAGGTTTGCTTCAAATGGGGCCACAGACTGATGGAAGTTCCTTTGGTAACAACTACATGAACAAACTCCTCAGGCATAGGGATTCCCTCAGGGAGAAAAAAAAATAGACACCACGTCATGTAGCCAACCAATTTAACCTTGTTTTACTGGTATCTTCCATTTGTACATGTTCATCAGTCCCAGTGTTTGAGAAATGAATTTGCTGGCACAATGTCCTTACCTAAGTCTTCACTAAGTCCTCAGATGTGGGAGTGGGTCATGATTACGAGTGCTGTGGCTTGCAGGATTTCAAGAGCATTCTTTGAGAAGCTAAGTTCACACATGCAACTTCAGTTTGATTTGCCTGAGGATCCACTCCTCTCTTTTTAAATAACGAGTTCTTATTTACAAAGCCAACAGATCACAGGAGTGAGAACAACAGTGAGAACTGGATGTGTTCAAGGTTAGGCAAGCTGGACAATGTAAATAACAAGAAAACAGTAGCAAGTGTTACATCTAAATGAAAGTGATTCACTTTGATACTGGTTCATTTAAACTTATGAAAAGGCAAGATGTTCTTCTGGCTTAATGTGTTTATAGAATCACAAATAACAAAATAGTTGAGGTTGATTGAGATTGTCTAGTCCACCTTCCTAGCTCAGATCAGGATTAACTAGAGGGCCATGTCCAGTTGTGTTTTTATTGTCTCCAAGGGTGGAGACTTCACAGCCTCTCTGGGCAACCAGTCCCAGATTTCAGCTATCCTCACAGTTAGAAGTTTTTTCTTTTGGAATTTCCCCATCTTTCAATTTATGCCCACTGTCTCTTGAATTGTCACTCAGCACAAACAAGAATAGCCTGACTTCCTTGTCTTTGCTTCCACCACCGGGTATCTGTACACATGGATAAGATCCCCCTGAGCCATCTCTTCTCCAAGATGAACATCCACAGCCCTCTCAGCCTCTCCTCCTATGAAAAGTGCTCCACTCCATTAATTATCTTAGTGGTTCTTCTCTGGACTCTCTCGAGTATGTCTGTGCCTCTCTTGTACTGGGGAGCTGGACCCAGCATTCCAAATGTGGGCTCCAGTACTGAGCAGAAGGGAAGAGCCACTTTCCTTGACCTGCTGGTGATGGTTTTCCCAATGCATCTCAGGAGCCAGTTGGCCTTCTTTACTGCAAGGGCACACTGTGGGCTCATATTCAACCTGATGTCGAAGAGGACCCCCTAGGTCTTTTTTTCGCAAAACTGCTTCCCAGCAAGTCAGCCCCCAGCATGTACTGGGGAATAGAGTTACATGCAGGACTTGCGATCTCCTTTTGCTGTACTTCATGAAGATCTTGTCAGACCATTTCTCTGGCCTGCTGAAGAGCAACACAAGCATGTGGTGTATGAAACACTCCTCCCAGTTTTGTATGATCTGCAACTTTGCGGAGGGTGCACCCTGCCTAATCCAGGTCATTAATGAAGATGTTACCTAGTATGGGGCTCACTATCATCCTCTTGAGCATCCTGCTATAGACTGGCCTCCAACTGGACTTCATGAGGCTGATCACAACTCTTTGAAATCAGCAGCTAAGTCAGTTTTCTGTTTATCTAGTCTGTATTTCAACAGATTGTCAAATAGAGTCAAAAGCCTTGCTGAAGTCAAAGTGAACAACATCCACTGCTCTCCCCTATGTGTTCCCTGTGTCAGAAGTCTTTTGGGAAGGACAGCTCACCCAAAATCCAAGCACAAGACTTTGTAAATGGCAAATAGGCAAGACTTTCATATCACACATGGTACAAAGACGCCTTATTTATTCATGTGAACTTCCTGTGTTGCTTTGTGGGACTGTGGATGTGCCTACGTCCAACTGAATGGAACTTACCTGAAACACTTTAAGGATTTTATTTTTTTTTTTCTGAGCATGAAAAGACCACTCTGGGTGGAGGTAATTACAGGAGCTGATTGGACTCTGATGCGTTATGATGGTCTGGGGATTTCCTTGTGAGTTAAATACTACAGTTGCTGTCAATCATTTCACTCAAGTGGGGCATGGTTAGTTGTGCTGGTTTTGGCTGGGATAGAGTTAATTTTTTTTTCCATAGTAGCTAGTATGGGGCTATGTTTTGGATTTGTGCTGAAAACAGTGTGGATAACACAGGGATGTTTTAGTTATTGCTGAGCCATGTTTACACAGCATCAAGGCCTTTTCTGCTTCTCACCCCACCCCACCAGCGAGCAGTCTGGGGGTGCACAAGAAGCTGGGAGGAGACATAGCTGGGACAGATGACCCCAGCTGACCAAAGGCATATCCCATACCATAGGACATCATGCTCAGCATATAAAGCTGGAGGAAGAAAAAGGAAGGGGAGGACATTCACAGTGATGTCATTTGTCTTCCCAAGTAACAGTTAATGCATGATGGAGCCCTGCTTTCCTGGAGATGGTTGAACACCTGCCTGCCCATGGGAAGTAGTGAATGAATTCCTTGTTTTGCTTTCCTTGCATGTGCAGCTTTTGTTTCACTTATTGAAACATGTTTATCTCAACCTATGAGTTTTCTCACTTTTATTCTTCTGATTCTCTCCCTCATGCCACTGGTGGGGAGTGAGTGGCTGTGTGGTGCTGACTGCCAGCCGGGGTTAAACCATGACATTAGTTCACAGCCTGTTTTTGATGGTGCCAGTGAAACTTCCAGAATTCACAGATGTTTCCATTTTTCACTGGCAGTCATCCAAGTACCCAACCACATTAGATGCAGTAAGCTAGCATGTCACAAGGAACCAAATTCACCAAAATATTTGTGGAAATTACTTTTTTTAATATCATATTTTTTGTTTTGTTTTATCTTTTGACAAGAGCTACATGAAATGTAGTACTCTGCTACATAAAGGAAAACAGCACGTGGTGTATGGGATATAGGAATACCAAAGGCTACAACTTTCAGCTGATTACGGTTGCTCACTGTTTACTGTAATAGTCTAGAAGTGTGGTCTGGTAATGCACTTCTGATTGTCTGCTTTTACTGGAGATAAAGGAATGCGCTTTGATCACTTGAGTATTCAGACAAGTCCATTAGTTATCTGTAAATCCATATACTGATTTTTGGCTTACTTGTTTATAAGAGTATAAAGGAGTTGTTTGCAGGCTGCTCATTCAAGTTCACACCCCTGTATGGATTCTCCCTTGTGGTCAGTAACCACAAGGTGTTGTGATTTTCGGCAATAAAAGACTTAGAAGAAATATGCACTGTACATTGCCTTGAGGCACTAAGAGGTTTGAAACACTTGTTTTTGGAAATCAGAAGTAACAAACTCTGCGCTGTTGGCTTTCGGGAGCCAGCCTGCTTGATTATGTCAAGCTAATTATGATTCTGTGAACTACTTTTAGATATATTTATGAATAACATGCATGGGATCTGATGCGGTTTTTGTAACGTCTTGAAAACATTTGCCTTTGCCTGCTATTACATCTGTGTTAGAAAGAAATACTTTTATTTCAGATAAATGGATCACTTGGGCCCAAATGTTCTAAACATCAATAAAGCTAATCAGGGTTAATACTGAAATGAGTATTAAACTGAAGATTAAGCTGAGAAAACAAACTGAGAAGCAGGTTCTTCTTTTTCCTCAATTGCGAGCTGAAACTGAAGAAGCTTATCATAATCAAGTGACGAGTTGAACTTAGCACTTAGAGTGTCTAGCCTTGTGAGCAAATAGTGATATTTATTGATGGTATTAATGTTTTTAAGTAGGCTTAGACCTTTTATAATACCACCGACATTTCATTTTATGGAACATGGAATGTAGAGGCTGTAAAGTCATGATTAATATTGCTAACAGTAATAAGTGGAAGTGTAATAGTAATTTTTGCTTGTATTTGCTTATATTATGTGAATGCTTTCAGTGTCTGAAGAAACTCTATAAGGGTGCAATTTTCCCCAGGACTTGAAATTGACTGACTTCTGAAAACATTGCACAGAAGGACACAGAAGAATTCAGATTATTTACTTTAACTGTTAACTGACCAAAGGCTGTGATAGTCACTTAGAGGTATGTATCCTAGCTGAGCAATTAGCTGTATTATTTAATCCTTCCCAGCATGTGCTGCTGTGCAGTGGGGGATTTGAATTTGTTCAGCATCTCAGTTCTGCAGAAAGAGATGTTAATCATCCAGAGACTTCTGAAAGAATATCACAAGGTCAGAATAAAACTGAAATAAAGTTTAGAATAAATGAAATAAAACAGAACAGAGAAAAAGCTCTACCCTTGCCCAGCTTTGTGAAAGCCACTGCCAGTTTTTGACTGCTGCAACTGAACAGGAGTTCTTTAACTGACTTGCCTAGATTGACATTTAAGAAGTTCATCCATCCTTATGAATAAACAAAATTTGTGAAATACTGAAGATTATCCTATAGTAAAACAGTACGAAAGAAAAAAGGTAATAGGACTATAAAAAGGACTTTTACCACCTAACCTTCAGGCTAACCTGCAGAAAGCCAATTATCAACTCATCTAAGCCTCAGTGATCTCTGTTCTACTTTTTGTTGTCAATTTCTGTTTTCCAGTTAAATAAATCTCAAAACAATGACCAAAAAATATACCTGGAATCACATATAAGATTATAGGTTATAAACTGTACTCTCAACTGGCTGAAATAACAGTGCTTACATTTCAAGACTTATCAAAATTTTTTCTCTTATTTATTTTTGTTTATTTATGTGATTACAATAGGTGCAGATAATGGCTAAGAGGAAAGCCAGAAAGGATAGGGCATTGTTTACATCTGAGCATTTTAAGAATTCTAAAATAAGGAAAAAAGGTAATATTATTTTTCTTTGCAACATAATTGAGCAATTTTTTGTCTGTTGGAATGGTTAAAAATTGTCTACAATATCAGACACACGCAGTATCTTGCTGTAAAACCATTCCTCTTCTTCTCGAGTGTAAGATAATGAAAGCCTGTTTGACATACAGGTACTGCTGTGAAACAATGGCAACTTCAAAGAATATAAAGAAAATTCTAATTCTTGGATTACCTGTTTCCGTGGCTGTTTTTCAAAACAGAATAATAATCAGGGAACATCGCTCGAGATGCAGTACTTTTTGATTTCTTGGTTAGTGGTTCAGCTGTCAGTAATATCTGTACCCTGTTCAATGTTTTCAACAAGGATTGTAGTTGTTCTTTATAAAGCAGGAGAAAACAGTTCTCAAATTTATTCTGATGTTTAAAAACTCCCTAGGGCACAGGCTACCCTCTCAATGCATGGGCCTACAACTCCTATTTGTACTAATTTGACTCAAATAAAATGTGTGCAGAGAGTTCACAATGCTGAAAGACTAGAGTCAACCAGATATTTTCCGTTGCTTCTGTATACATAGGGTAAAGCTCATGTATGTAATAAATAAAGTGACATGTATTAACCTGTTTTCTTAGTGCCTTCTTCATATTAGTGGATAGCTATCATCAAAAAGCTTTTCAGGTGGATAATGATCCCATCCTCTGCCATTTAGCCACAGAATTTTTAGTTTTTCTGTTGAGAAAGAAAGCATCTGTTGTGGTAAGCATCTCATAGCAGTTCTTAAAGGACAAAATATTTATTAAAAAGACAGAAATATTCCTTCTATGGAGCCACTGTGTTTCTGATCTACTAAGGAGTTAGATGTTTCACATACTGAGCTCCCATGTTTTGGGTTTGTATGGGTTTTTTGGTGTTTTTTTTTTTTGTTTTTGGTTTTTTTTTTTTTCCTGCAGTGATCCAGATAGTACTTCTTCATGATAGGGCTACACATTTTTACATCTGCAAAATAAAAATGGTGTTTGGATAAACCCGCATACTATATTTATATATATTCACTTTGAAAACTTGACTTCTGGGCATAGATAAGAGTATCTTTGCAATATTCCTCCGAGGGTGAGAAATACAATTATATCTGTTTTCCAGAGATGAAGGAAAGGATTAAGGGCTAAACTTAGAAAGGTACCTAAGGACTATTCACAAAAGGCAACCATAGCCAGACATTTCCACAGCATGATTCACAGTGCTTGAAGATAGGCTTTGAAACAACCCCTGGAGCTTCTTTCTCTTTTGCTTTCTCTGTGGAGTGTATGGGGATCCTGGGATGATTAGTCCCCCTAGGCTAAAGTTTACATTTGAGAACAGGTAGTACAAACCTGAGTGTTTCAACCACGTCTTTGCAATTGCCTATTCCCTGTGCTGGCATCCGAAACCTTAGCCTACATTTTGGCTTTCTGTGCAATGCAGAGGAGCCTGAGGGAAGGAACAACCAAAGTCAGGACTCTACTCAGGGAGTCAGTCAGAGCCATTAAGAGGAGAAGGATGCGCCTTGAAATAACACTCATTCCAGGATACGATTGCTTTATTCACCTCTAGCAGGAGGTCTAAGGAGTCCTTTCTGGAATTGCAAAACAAAGACAGAAAACAAGAGCGTTTTTTCTAAGAGCCACCAATGTAGTTAGTTCTGCTCCCCTTTTTCCCTCTATCTTGCACAACTTCAGAAAAACTACAGAAATGGTCCCCATCATCCTCTCCCCACGTAGCAGCTGCAAGTTAATAATATCCCAGTGGTTAGGATAATTTGCTTTGGTCAGAAGCTCATCCAAGAGAGTAGAAAAATGAACTGAAGAGGACTGTGACCTCTCTGATATTGTGGGAGGGAGAGGAAGGCCATTTCATAGATCACTTTGTATCGTTTAGTGTATGGAAAGCACCTAAAAGTGTTTGTTGATCTCTCTGCAAATGCCTTTCAAGATGGTGGAGAAAGTTGGTGGCAGAGGCCAGAATTATCTCACTGTCTCCTGAACCTTAATCCACTATCCCAATCATCAGATGATGAAATCAAGAGGAAATGTGTTAGAACTGAAATGAAATGGGACTGTTTTCCTTGTGGAGGCTGGAATAAGTGTCATACATATGACAGAAACTTGACAACTTTTATACCAATTCAAAAAGTTGGATAGTGTCTTGGATATATTTGTCTTTATAGCAATGTTCATTTCAGACCTGAGAGTTACCAGTTGGTTTGGTTGCTGTTCTTCAGCTTATTCAAGCCAGAACTTTGTTTGGTTCACTATCATTTTACCTTTACTAAAATAGAGTTCGATACCAGATTTTTTCCATGTAAAAGACATTGAGAGACATCTAAAAATCTATAATGTGCTCAGGCTGATGAGAACAGAGGTGACTTAATGCACCTTACTTTATTACCATTTAGACATAGGACATCCATACTTTTTTATTGATGAGCAAAACATGACAGCAAAAGGTGATTTTTTTTTTTCACTAATTTACTCAAATTTCAGTCAGGCATAAAATAACACAGTTGAGTATCTGTAAGAAGTAGAAATTCAGGATATGTATAACCAGGAGTTGAGAAATCTCATACCCCAGGTTTTTTGTGTATACTTGTATACACGCATACATATGTGTAGCCTTGTCAGATTTTAAATGCTGAGTAGGAAAGACTTTTGATGATAATAGAATAAGAACCACAAAGGAAATCCAGAAAGAGTTGTTGAAGGTAATCATCTAAGATTTCAGGTTAGGTCCATCCAATTGAAGGACTCATTTGTCAGTTAATTCATGAAGCAAACTTCCTAAAACTTGTCTTTTATCACAAAGTACTCAAAATATCATTCTTCAACCATACAGCACAAAGCAAGTTCTCCTGCTCTGCCTGATGTCCCCCAGCACATTTCAGTTCTTGAAAGCCCACAACACTAAGAATATGATGTAAAATCTTGCTGAAAATGGTGAGCTAAACTTAATTTCTAGATTTGTGCTTATCTCATTGTTAAGACATACAATCTTCTCTAAACTCAAAGGCTTGCTTTTATATAGCAGTTTCTTATTTCATAGGCTGTAGAAAAAAGCCAACAAATATTCTGGAAGGCATGAAACATACTACAAGATAGAATCTGTCTTCAGTTTTCCAGCAAACATTAATGGTTAAAGAAGGTCATCTTATCACAGCCAGGAGTCTCTCCAGGAACAATTTCGGTGTAACACTCTGTTGGAAAGGTTCCTCAGTTTCACTGTAGGCAGTAGAGATTGCCTGTATTTTAGTGACCAAACTCCCCCCAAATTCCTCCTCTATTAGAGCATGATCTGTATTTTCTAGCTTAGTCTTCGCAGACATTTCCTGAAATATAACCTCTGTTTTGCCTGGGACTGCTTCACACCTGAACAGATTAAAATAACTTAATTCCCGGTGTTTCCAATGCCTCCTCCTAGGCCCTGACACATGGAGAAGGAAGCTGCCTGTTTCAAACACAGAAAGAGCAAAACTTGTTTCTCTAGGACTTGAAACAAACCCAAGGTGCCTGATTTTCACCATGTAAGTGCTGTTCTTAACGCCTGAGAAACCTAGTATCACATCAAGAATTAATTACATTTAATTTCTTTAAAAATTAAATGGATACCATTTCATTTGTTTAAAAATATCCAGGCTGCCAAACATGAAGCTTATAACAAGAGACCTCAATTTTAATGAAGTTTTCTTTGGAAAAGCATATAGCTTTCTTCTATTTTTTCTAAGGTAAAAAGATCACACTCTCCAGACTGTCACGAGAGAAACCCAGATTCAAGACTGTTGTGCTTTAACACCAACAGGCAGCTCTGCACCATGCAGCCACTCGTTCACTCACTTGTGGTGGGATGGGGGAAGAGTAAAAGTGAGAAAACTTGTGGATTGAGATAAACACAGTTTAATCAGTGAAGCAAAAGCTGCACGCACAAGGAAAGCAAAACAAGGAATTCATTCACTACCTCCCATGGGAAGGCAGGTGTTCAGCCACCCCACAGATGGTTTGAGGTGTACCTTCTCCTGTGTGGACTTATCCCTGGGCTACAATCCCTTCAGAGGTATACCTTCTGTGGCACAGATGCTTCAAGATGTGTGTGCTCTGGTAATGGGCTTATCCACAGCCACAGATGCTTCGGGGTGCCCTGCTCCCATGTGGACTCATTGACAGGTCACAGTCTCTTTGACTCAAGTTCATATTGGAGTTCCAGCTCTTCCAGTATAGCAGCACAGAAGCAGCAGTGATGCCCTGGCTATCTGTCAACTTAGGCACATGGCCATTGCTGTTATCAAAATGTTCCCAGGCATAGCATAGTAAGGTGATAAGCACTACAGCAGTACAGCAAGCAGCAAAAGCAGCCACTAACGAGCACTAGATTCTAATATACAGTAAGGCAAGCAAGCCCCATGGCAAGCACAGAAGCTTGACGATTAATAGCTAAACAGTAATAACAGCTATGAATTTGATCTAGCACATTCCAATCAAACCTGTCATTATCATAAACCCTTCAAGTCCCACATTGGGCACCAAAATAGACTGTCGTGGTTTAATCACAAAGACCTTACTCTGTATGAATGTAGAGCGATATGATGTAAAACACCTCTATATCAGGAAAACCATGAAAACTGACCTAGTTTGGCCAGTTCACCTTTCCAATAAGGCATGGAAAAAAAAAAATGCATCTGACAATACAGAAAGTTCAGATCCTGAGCAGTAAATGGACATCCAATACAGCTCTATTTTAATGAACATGATTAAAGGTTTGGTTTATTTTGATAGGTATCAGATATAAAATGTTGGAATGTTACACAGCAAGAGGATTTTGTCTTCTGTCACGTTTGTTCTCCTTCACTTCTAGTGTTGTTCTTCACAGTCTGTGTCAACATGGATCTGTGGATATGGGTCGCAGAAGTGTGTCTTCAACCCCTGATCCCTCAGTGATCCTATTTGGGAACCTCCATGAAACACACTGTTGCACAGTTGAGTTTCACGCAGCAGGCACCACGGAATAGATAAATGGGGAGGGGAGGAAGGGTGGCGGGTACTGTGCCTGTGTCCCACTGTGACAGGGAGAAGAACACCTCTCAGGGAACCTGAGAACTCAGAATTACTCCTGTGTCCCTTAGTTTAGATAGAGTTAGGGTGTTTGGTTTTAACACAAATGTCTCACATGTGAAGACAATACAGAAGATAATACTGTGGAGTTGTAATGCCTCTATGAACTATTCGCCATTTAAGAGTACAGGGCTGATCCAGATCAGCTGTGGGAACATGGTCACCTTGCCACCACATAAACCCTAGTTTTTCAGAGTTAACCTATCAGTATATTTGGAGCAAATTTCCCCAAGAAAATTGAGTATATGTTAGATCAATGCCTTCCATCATGTAGGTGTTTTTTTATTTCTTTAAAGTTAGAAAATGCAAACTTGGAATTATCAAACTGTCCTGACTCACACCTTTCACAGGCATCACCACGCTGTTATCTGTTGCTTTGTCAGCTCAGGTAACAAGTTTTGGCTTCTTATGAACCAAGTGGATGTCAATATGAGGCCTAAAGGGGAGACAGTGGGATTTGAAAGTTCCTTCAAGATGTACTTTCACTTTTACATGAAAATAGTACTTGACATGACAGGCAGTGAGGATATATATTAGATAATAATATGAATACTAATAAGAAATCTACATCCAGATTTCAGCCTTGTGTTAAAGTACATTTTATAACATATGGGAATGAGGCATATTTAATCAAGCACAAGGCTACTTTTTTATTAACACTTGTTTCTGAATGTGATATGAAAACTACAGACTCAAGAGAATGTTTTCCATCTGTACCCATAGGTAGGTTTGAAATATCATCCTTTGGGGTTCCTTTCCCTGCCACCAAAACCCCAGGTGGTTCTTATTGCTCTTTGGGGGAATCCTCATCACAGAGGCAGCCCACAGAAATGAATAATGACACTAGCAAATTTATCTTGTGTTTTTTTTCCACATTCAGTCTCAGATTCTCTGACTTCATTCCAGGCTTGTAAACTCCCTCCACGTCAACAGTTCTGTGCCAGTCAATGTAAGCCTGTTAACTTTGTAAGTGGACCGTAACCAGAGCAGCTTGAAAATCATGAATCAGAATTGTCATCCCACCACTGTTGTCCTACTGTGACAAACACATTATGATGTAACAGATTTGCTGTCGCTGAGGGCAGAGGTATGTGCCCTTGACACTACCTGCTTCTGTCCCTCCTGCCTTCTCTTCATCTACGCTATGTGCAGCTTCAGACATCTAGGGCCAATAGGAAGTTGGCAAGAATCAGCTGTTTTGGTCCTCTATGAGTGCTATGATGGGTGTGGGGGTCTTACTCAGCAGCAGACAACAGAAGCAGAGAAATTATTTGTTCAACGTTTGCTAAAATCAGATTTAATACAAATAAATTGGACAAGTAAGTCTGACCATTAGACTGAGTTTGATTCTCAGTATATGACACAGGTAATCAGGATCGTGTCTTGCTTCTCAGGTCAGAATTGCAGAGATGATGTTCCAGTCACATGGGAAGGTTGGGGACAAAACACTGGGAACTCAGCTACCTGGGTAAATGGGTATTAAATAAATGCACATACACATCAATACAGAGGTCAGCCATATTAGAGAACTTCCCAGTGTACTTTCAGTCTTTCACATAACTTGGGGAAAAAAATCTTTAGCAGTTAAAAAATTAATCTTCACTGATCTGGCTGGAACAACCATTCCCTATTGAGCTGTAGCTTTCTCTACTGTACTCTGATTTCTGTTCTGTCTAGAGAATATACAGAGATAATTTTACCTGGTCAAACTTTTAAGGAATAAATAAATAAATGTTCCTCTCATGTCATAAGCATTAGAGTTCTTCTGTTTGAAAATATGGAACATTTAATGTAGGCCCTTTCATGCTTTCCTGTATAGCATATTTCTTTTTAGGAAAATTAGAGGGTGGGGAGACAAATTGCAGTAATAAGGGTCTGAAAGGTGTGTAAAACATACGGCAAATAAAGTGATTTTCCATTGAGTCTGTGATATTGCCATTTCCCTTAGCAGTGTTGAGTCTCCTTCATAATAGAAGTTGCTGAGGGCTTAGAGTACTAGAAAATATAAAATACCTATGGGACATATTCCAGTACTGTACATTAAATTTGAGGATTTTACATGTGATAAAGTATGTCAGTGTTGCTTACAGGGAATTCCAGTGATACCTCAGCTTTCTTGGACTTATTATAAATCCTTTGTTGGAATTATTGCGGCTGGTTCAATAATTCAGATTAGCCCTCATGTTTATTAATGCACTACATCTGTGCAAACAACATGTCAAGCAGAGAGTTTATTGTAATTGCCTGAGCAAACAGAACCTGAAAGAAGCAATTTCCAGTTACAATGTGCTATGACAAGTAATGAGGTAATTGGCATTCTGTCCTGATTACTTCCACCTTCCTTTTCATCAGGTCTATATTGTGTGTGATAGATAGTTTTATAAGAAATGAAGGTGTTTGATAATATGGTCTGCTGCTGCTTAAGGTTAGTGATTAAAGACAATCATAATTTTCTCTCAGAGATCTTATTAGCTTTAACATTATTTATTCATATGTGTAAGATGTGGGCCCAGAATCTCTCTTTCAGTACTACACATGCACTTAAAATGTAAACTCAACTGCAATCCCATTGAATGCAATATATCTTTGAGATTTCCAAGCTCATACAACACGTCAACTTTTTGTGATGAAATATGTGCTCAAGTAGAAAGATTAAGATGAACTACTTCATGTCATGGTTAAACATAAACACTTTTAGTATAATATATGCTAATGTAGTATCTCAATTGCAGTGTATCAATAAAATAGTTAAAGGTATGATCTACGGGTTTAGACTGAACTTCTTTTGTGCGGGAAACTTTAACTTTCCTGAAAATAAATATATTCTTGTGCACTGGTTTTTGTTTAATATTTAGTTTTTAAATATTTGTCCTCAACAAAAAACAAATAGTTGCAGGATGTTTTGTTAGGTTTTTATTGTCCTATTCTGGGCAATAGACTTGCTTTCTAGCTATTTTTCAAGATTACTGAAAGTATTTTGAGCTTTACAGGGAGCAAAAAGTTGAGAAAAGAGATAAATATATACAGAATATTCAAAAAAGAACCGTATGCTTTGTGGCTTCAGCAAAAGTAGTTTGGAAAGTCACAATGGTTTTCCTTTAAGATATTGCTAAGGATTTGGACTATATTCTTTTTCCTTTTCTCATCAAACACATGCATCAGGTGTTGTCAATCCCTATGACATAAAAACAAACACAAAAAGCTATATATTTATGTTAAAAACATTGTAGCTTTTAATTCAAAACAATCACATAAAATTTCATTTTATTAGGATCTTTGTGCAACCAAGTGAGAGGTGCAATTTAAAGACATGTGAAGACAAGCAGATACATAGAAAGGTATATCTTGCCTGTTCATTCACGTTTGTGATGTATGAACTCGGCTATCAATGAAATTAGTTGAATGTTGGAAAGGGCATTTCTTCCCAGCTCAGCTAAAGGCAGTATTTACCAAAAAGCTGCAAAAGCACCTCCACTTACAGCACAGAAAATGAAGAAATAATTTTTACAACCATAGCAATAGCTTGGTGGTGCAAGACCTCTCCGACATGGCCACACTGACCATTTCAGGTGATGCAAGTAGACAGCTGCAGGTGTGAAGAACTGTAAGATAGTAGGACTGAAGTCCACAATTACAAAATATAGTATTTCATTAAACCTAAAATAGCAAATTAAACCAAGATTTGTATGTCAGAATGTCAGTACTCTATGCAATGCTATGTCAAGCAGTCCTGTTGTCAGCTCTTCTACATGGTTATTAGTAAGAATGTTTGTCCTTCACATGGATACACCTTTTGTGAGAGATTTTGTCTAAGCTTGTACATTGCCGAAACTCAAAAAAATTAGAAAACTTAAATTGTGCTAGACAATTTCCACAGTGTCCCTAAATCACCTGGTTGTTTGTGGAAAAAACTCTTTGTACCTCAGTGCTCTAGGGAGTCATCTGTATCTGGGATGCTGTCAAAAGCACTGTGATGAACTGGGCAAGGCAAGCCATTCCGAAAAAGTGTCTGATTTAGCAGCTTGACTCTCCAGGACTTCACCCGGGACTACTCTTACATACCAGGCTTAGCTGAGATAGTAGGTGCTGGTAATAGTTTAGCCAAGTACTGCCATAGTATTTTGCTTTCCACTGGAGAACTAGCTAATATCAAACTGTTTCATGCCTGAGATATGTGGTATTATTTTGAGATTTGCTAATTTTTGTACTGCTTTGTAAAGCAAACTAAACTCATTAACTTTCTTATTTGTTCGCTTTGACAAAGAATTGGAGAACATTTGTGCAATACTTTTAGCGCTAATTATTTTGGCTAATATTTTTCTAGTATTATTATCCTAAATGTCCCATGTTCCTGCTAAATGTTTATTGCTGTTTGTAAGCAAGTCAAGATTATGACTTCACTTCTCCTGTTTGAGGATGCTATGTCCTGCTTCACCTGCTCTTATGCTGGTTCCATAGGTGAGGTGAAGATGGCATAAAAGAAGAAAATTAAATATGATACCCTTAAATATATCAGCAAACAAATACAGAAAGTATAGACAAGTTAACAATCCTAGCTGTTTTCTGCAGGCTTGTTTAGTTATAAGAATGCAGTGATAAACATAGCAATTCAGTAGCCCAAGAGTGTGGTGTTTACAAGGGTAAGAGACTTCTGTGGCAAAAGCCAAGCTTTGGTGGTGTAAGGAAAACTAACCTAAAAGTTTAATCGCATGTGAAGTTGTAATGTCTGAATAATACCCATCACAGTCTCTGACTCATGTTGCTTTTCTCTCAAAGCCCAACAAAAACATAAGTTCTGGTCATCCAGGCTGTCCATGGGAAATTGCCACTGTAGTGCATCAATGAAAATTTGGGGCAGAACAGTGGAGTTGTCAACTCCTAATTGTTCCATTAATGTAAAAGTGTAAGACTCTTCCAATAGCATAGCTGCTCTTGAGCCACTGCACAAATTCACACACTTCCACTGGGATTTGGTCCTTTATGTTATCAAAAGCAGTAGGCATTTCCTCAATTGGTATGAAGGCTAAGGCTTGTAGGTAATGGAGCTTCAAATTGAATTCTGGATTAAATCCATGCTGAGTTGCCAATCCAGCACTTTGTGTTCCTTGCCAATAGCTTTGGCTCAAGTGAAAGAAGCAGGCTTTGTTCTAAACTGGTGCAAATTCCTTGGTTGCTGTGATTGTAGCTTGTTCAAAGTGAGTGATCACATATGTGAGTCTTAAGCAGAGCTGTGCAAAACTTGGCAGCTTGAGTGCACAAGGGGTTTGGTGAACCTTCATTTGGCTTCTGTGTTTATGGGTTTGAATTAGTGTTAGGAAAATTAAAGGATGAGGTAGGAGATGCACTAAAGGGAAGTATCTCAAGAAATAAAATGAGTCAGAGAGAGATGTGTCAAAAGTAGATCAAATCAAAACTGAGGGACTGTAAAAATAATGTTTACTCTAATTTAGATACACTTTTATTATCCAAATACATTTGTTGCAGTTTAGACATAGATATACTATATAAAGATACAACCTTAAAGAGGAGTTTGTTTTATTTTGTTTTGTTTTTTTTACAGAATTTAATTCTTCACCCATTGGAAATAAGAGAAAGAGACTAACTTTCCTGAATGAACACTGTCAATGATTTGCTTAGTTCTGCACTGCTCGCATTATGCTTTAGAATTTGCACGTCTTCCTTGCCAGAATACTCTTATTAACTGTTTTCAATTATTTTTCATTAAGATTTACACGTTAATAAAGTATATGTAGAGTACTAGGCTATGGTATATGGTTCTGCTAACTAGCTGCTTTAGCATCAACCAACTTTGAGAAGAACAGGTCCTTTTAACTGTGCTTTCACATCTTCTTTCTCCCCCAATGTTATATAAGAGTGATGAAACAATGGTAGGTAGAAATTCCTTCTTTTACATGATAGGAATTTAGGGTAAGCACTTTGAAAGACCAACAAAGGATACTTCAAAATGTGTCTTTTAAATATGGCTATATTTTGCTTCTTCCACTCTAAATGCTGACATTAATTTCATAATAACAAAGACAATGAGATACCCTCTTATAAGTTAGGCTTTCATGAATCACAGTGTTCTCCTTGGAAGAAAATGTGCTACTGCTGCTACTACTTCTACCACCACCACCACCACCACCACAGTCTTGTTTTGAAAACACAAAATGTAATTGATTAACTATCATTTTCCACTCAGTCTCCTCGTTCAAAATTACCCTTGTGGCATTTTCAATCACTCTCAGTTGAGAAACCCTGGCCAAGACAGAGAGATGAGCCAGAGTACTCCTGCCCACCACCTCAAACCGTCACTTTATTGCATCATCATAGCTGGTGCAAAAGTGTGGGCTGCTCTTAATTTCTCTTGAGGACCAACCCTGCTCACAGAATAATCTGTGAACTATTGAGTTGCTTTTAAGTTGAGAAGGATACCAACTAGTTTGTATTAAGGATGTGACTTTAATGGCATACATATGGAAATGCCATCAACGTGACTGTATAAAGCGCATCTATATTTTCAAGACAAAGCTTCAAGTTTCAAAATCAATAGCAAACAGTGTAGGGCAAATTGTAAAATAGACCTGGAAAATTTAGGCTATCTATTAGCATCTGATGTTGACTCAGCAGGGGAATCTTTCCTCTGAGTTGTTCTGTAATCAGTGTTCCTGTATTTATGCATCTCATTTTTCCAAGAACAAATGGAGCAGAGCTGGTGACTCTTACCAGTCTTTTGCACACACAGTAGCAGTCCTGAGGTATTAGCCAAATTTGAAGCAAATCCCAATAATAAATTATTTCAGCACAGATGTGTAGCACAACTTGTGATAGAAATAGCAATTTATTTCCAAGGACCCTTCATGTGAAAGGGGCAGTCATCCTGATCATGAGGAAATCCATGTCCACTAACTCTACTGATTGTTGTTTTATTTGTCTGGAAACACAAGCCATCAGTCTAATAAGAAGAGAACGCTTTCTTCTACTTCTGTCTTAAATGTTATAATGCATTTCAGAAATCAGGGTATAGCTGTGGATATAGCTGCAGAGTTTCTGATAGTCACATTAGTTGGTTTTGACTTATCTGTAATTCTTACAGTTAAGGATTTTAGAGCTAAATTTACCACAAAAAAGGTGAATACTGAGGTATCTTTAACTTTGCATCTAAGAAAAGAGATTTGAATATTGCTATTACTAGGTCAAATTAGATTGAGAACACTTTCTGGGAATGAAAAAAAGCAGATCCAAAACTAAGCTAATCAACAAAGTAGAGACGAATGTACCAGAACTGATATGAAGCATTTTTTCTCTAATTGGAAAAACTTAAAAAAAGAAATGGAAAATGGTACGTGGTGTCATTTATTTTAGGATTATCCCATTGCATTAACAAATTAAAAAAAATTTCTACCATAAAATGCAATAAGATCATTCAGCAGATCTATGAAATCAGAACAGCTTAATAAAATTCTGTATTATTTTACAGCAATTTGCAAAGAAAGACTACATTTCTATCAAACCATTTATATTTCATCCTTATCAGAACTTCATTGTGAGAGGACATGCTTTGGCTACCTGAAGAGGAACTGCATTTTTGGGTACAAGTGCCTACAAAATACATAGTGATATAAGAAAATCACAGGGTGGAAGTCATAATCAGCTAATTTGGTTAGCAAGAATATGTTTTTGTGAGGAAAGAACTTACTAGGTACTTTAGGAAGAGGGAAATTATTACTGTAACTTACATGAAAATAATTCTTTTGGTTGAAAAAGCATCAAAGTACATGCTGAACTTTCACCTTAAAAGGCATATCCACTTACAACATGACTTGAATGAAGTTGGTTTTGTGACATAATTAACCACAGTGAGAAAGCAGTGAGCGAATGAAAGAAATAGTCTATAGTGTGCCTTCTTTTTTTTTCAGAATTTTTTTTTTAAAACCCACAAAGATAGATGAGAAGTAGGCATAATTGACTTTCATATTATTATAGGAAATTTGAAGATACCATTTCCGTAAGACTTTTTTTTTTTTTTATAAGATAGCAGCTCCACATCCTCTTTTTATAGTAGTATCTGTGTTTGAAGGCCTTAGTTCTCAAATAACAATTCAGCACAACTTTCCAGTTAGATGGAGTGCACTGAACTCTGTGCCACAGATAAGGCAGCTGAACTGCAGAGGAAGTACGTGATTCCTGCTTAGGAAACACATGAAATAAATGACAGAGGTAGGTACATCAAATATGTCATTAGATTTTCTTGTTCTGTTCTCGAGCCGTGAGTAAACTAGTTTCCTCAACTTTCATTTGTCTCCACTAGAAACAAATGAGAAATTCACAATAAGCCATGGAAAGATAGGTTGTGGTTTTTTGTTTTGTTTTGTTTTGTTTTTTCAAATTCTTGCAAACAGGCTTTATTTTGATCCTACTTTTTGGGTAAACATACTTCATTAGTATTAAACACTGCTTCGTTCGAAGGTTCTGACAAGCATTTGGGATTTCACTGAGTTAACTTGTCACATTACCCTGTTAAAGATAAATAAAAATAAGAGCAATATACTGATGTTAACTATTAGTATTTTAATATGTGATTATCAAGAATGATAAAAACAATGATGTGAGGTCTTTTCTTAGTACTGCAGCTGTATAATTTCCATAGATGTCAAATAATGTGAGATGGTGGAGTCTCTGTGGGAAATTATGTAGGATTACTTTACAGGGAAAGACATTTAGGCCTTGAAGATCTGCACACATTTTATGGTTTTTTTGTTTCATGTATTTCACAAGAAAGAATATTAAATCTTAGTGTCACTATGGCTAACAGTCATTTTATATATTTTTTTTTAATTACAGTATTTCTTCAACCTGATGTATTGCCAGTTAACAGTCCATTTTCCAGTCAGCTCTTACTCCAACAAGCTATAATTGCTGCTATTCAGAGCTGTTTACACAGGATCTACAATTAACTTTTTCCTGATAATAAACTGTTCCAGGGGACGGTCTTTGGTCAGAATATTTTAAGAACATTTTTTTGTCTTCCTTCTGTTTTTTGCCATTACTATAAGGGCCCAAGAAACAGCTCGCCATCTTTCCATGCATGGTTAAGACTTTGAAGAACATACTGGTTCCTGGGAAAATATTTTTCTCCTTTGTCATCAAAATGTACCTTATGTATATGGATACCAGTTGTTGTCTATAAACCAACAGAGTTGGTAAATTAGTCCAAAGTTTGTCTTTAATGACCTTTTCATTGAAAATCAAATATTTTCAGGAAACACAACTGAAAATTATAGTGAAAAAATGACTTTGATGTAGTTTTTCTGAAAAAAAGCTCTCTTTTGGAAAGCTAGAAAAGCATTTTGAAAAACACTTGGCACTTCTACATATTTTTTCCTAGAGCTGTATATTAAATTCGTGGATCTCATTGATATGACCTGTCTATGTGTCTTGTAATCTTTTCATTAGAACTGATAACTAAATAATTTGTAGTTTCAGAGTATCCATATATGTAATTTTGTTTGGGACTCTCTTCATACACATTACTTCCTGACTTTCCATGCAGTGACTGTTTGTGTGGTTGTTTTTTTTAGTTAGCTTGTTCTGTTGCCAAAACCCTTCTCCTTTCCTTTCCTTTCCTTTCCTTTCCTTTCCTTTCCTTTCCTTTCCTTTCCCCTTTCCTTTCCCCTTCTTTCCTTTCCCCTTTCCTTTCCCCTTTCCTTTCCCCTTTCCTTTCCTTTCCTTTCCTTTCCTTTCCTTTCCAGTTCCAATCCATATGAAACTTTCAAGACAGTCATATCTTAAGACTGGAATGAATGCAGTTTTGCAGTAGTGTTCATGATGCTTTATCTTTCTGCAAACATTTTTGAGAGTGAGATTGATCACATAAAAGTTCAGGAAAAAATAATTATGACTATCATAAAGGAATCAGAAATATCAGCAGATTTACAGTTTCTATGTAATGAAGTGTTAGTCTTTTCCTTTAGCAACTACTGATTTTCCCTAGATACTCAACACTCAGACAAATCCTGCATTTGCAATATACCTTCTTTTCTTGTTTTGCTATGATTGTCTTAAACCATGTAAAGGGTGAGTGTCAGGAGGATGGAGCCAGGCTCTTCTCTGTGACATCCAGCAATAGGACAAGGGGCAATGGGTGCAAGCTGGAATATAGGAGGTTCCACTTGAATATGAGAAAAAACTTCTTCACAGTGAGGGTGACAGAGCACTGGAACAGGCTGCCCAGAGAGGTTGTGGAGTCTCCTTCTCTGGAGACATTCAAAGCCCGCCTGGATGCGTTCCTGTGTGATCTGAGCTAGGTGTTCCTGCTCTGGCAGGGGGATTGGACTAGATGATCTTTTGAGGTCCCTTCCAATCTCTAACATTCTGTGATTCTGTGATTCTTAGTTTCTTCAGCGTGTTTGTGTTCTGTGCAGCCAACTTCTGGCTGAATCCACTGAGGGATTTAAGAATCTAGGTGACAACTTTAGTATAAAAATTCACCATTTAAGGATTACTAGCATTTCTGAAACACCCAACTCATAGTTATACGCCAACAGGCAATTAACATCTCAAGACATCTGAGCTCCTGAAGGTGGGAAGGGCACACCCACAGAATGTGATTTCAGGTCCTTGCACAGACCCTCTGCTTTGAGGAGGGTCATGTTGGTAGTGGGAAGGAGTTCGATGGCCAAGTTCAGTGAAGATGAGTAAAGGAGAATTGGGAGAATTGGTTTCAAAGTTCTTCAGTGAGCACATATTGACACAAGATGTTTGTATGTGAGCTTCTGCAACTCACCAGGAAAGGTGCTTGGGCTGATTATGCAAACATTTTCCTAAGAAATCCTCTTTCTGAGCTAGGCATAGTGAAAATTTCGGTGATGAGGGTGGTGGTGGTGGAGGGGGAGCTGCAAGTCTGAGCTTCAGGACATGGGGATAGCTCCAGATTTTCAGCTCCTGAAGGCATATCTAAGATTTTGTGCTTCCTTTGACTCTAATTGAGTTATCTAACTGAAACAGATAAGGTTTAGTTCCCCAGCCTCTCCTTAATCTTTTCTACTGGCTAGGTTTGATAGCATCTCGCTCCTCATCTGCTCATTTCTAGGAGACTCCACCACTTCTCTGGGCAACCTGCACCAGTACTGGGTCATCCTCACAGTCAGAAAGTATTTCCTGAAGTTCAGAGGGAACCTCCTGTGTTTCAGATTGCACCCACAGCTTCTGGTCCTGTCACTGGGCACCACTGAGAACCTAGCTTTATCCCCTTGGCACTCTCCTCTCAGGTGTTTATATGCATGGATAAGATCCCCCTGAGCCTTCTCTTCTCCAGGATGAACAGTCCCAGCTCTTTCAGCCTTTCCTCATTTGTGAGGTACCCCAGTCCTTAATTGTTTTAGTGGCCCTTTGTTGGACTCTCTCCAGTATGTCCATCTCTCTCTTGCTCTGGGGACCCCAGAGCTGGACCCATCACCCTAGGTGTGGCCTCACCAGTGTTGAGAGGGGAAGGATCATCTCCCTCAGTCTGCTGGAAATATTTTGCCTAATGCAGCCAAAGATACCATTCACCTTAACTGCAGCATGGGCACATTGCTGGTTGGTTCATGGTCAACTTGGTATCCACTGGGATCCCCAGACCCTTTCCTGAAGAGCTTCTTTCCAGCAGGGTGGCCCCCGGCATGTACTTGTGCCTGGGGTTGTTCCTCCCTGGGTGCAGGACTTTGCACTTCTTGTTGAACTTCATGAGGCTCCTGTCAGCCCATTTCTCCAGCCTATCGAGGTCCTTCTAGAATGCAGCACGACCCTCTGACCTACTAGTTACACATCCCATTTTGTGTCATCTGCAAACCTGCTCAAGGTACAATCTAACCCATCATCCAGAATGAAGATGTTAAACAGGACTGGACCTAGTGTTGACCCATGGGGTACACTGCTAGGTACTGGATTCTCACTAGACTTTCTGCTGCTGATCACCACCACTCTTTGGGCTTGGCCATTCAGCCAGTTTTCAATCCACCTCAAGATTGAACTCAAGACCTGTGTGCTCCAAAACAGGTATTATAATGACAATTTTTTAATTTAGTTCTTCCTATTAGGAAAAAAGAAGATTAAAATGACTCTTAGATTAGCTTTATCCCAATGCAGTACACATGATATAGTTTGGTCATAAATACTCTGAAAACTGACTGTTGGTTTTCTTCTAGAATATCCTAAAACATTAGTTTTCTAAAATGAACAAAAGCCAGGAAGTCTGCAAGCTGAATATTAACTCCCAGGGCACCAGGAGTTGAGATTCATATAATTGGAGAATATACTTAGAAGGCAGAGTCATAGCATCACTCTAGGGAGGAGAAATGGAAAGTAGCCTTGAAGAGATTGTAAATTTCAGCATTTTAGGTATTCTTATCTAACAAATCATTAGTTAATTCTTTACATGTAATTACTTCTTCCACAAACCCTGTTTAGAGCAGAAGAGTCCTTTTCTGAAATGAAGATATTGTAAATCTAGTAATATAGACATTTTTGTTTTGTTTTAGCTGCCAGCTTAATTTGTTTTAGTTAGGATGAAGCAAATGGCAAGGGACATTAACATCTATCAATAAATAAATTAACTATTAAGAAATTTAGATCTACACAAACACTTAGGCATCTTAATCAACACTTGGGAAGAATTTTGACATGTTTGTCCATAATAGCAACTTTAAAGCCAAAAGCTTCCTGATCCTGGAGGAAAAAATCACTGGGAAAGAGGGGAGTAAGGTGGAAGGGGCAGGGGAGAAGAATAGGAGGACGACAGAAAGTTTTGGCATTTCACTGCTCCCTAACAATGGATCACGTGGATTCTGAGTTATATTTAAAGGACTGTCTCTGAATTTTATGATATCATATATGTATGTAAGAACTGTATCTGAGACCAGAACTGCACAAATGAATGTCCTAGCCACAAGACTACGGCTTCAAGCTTCTAGTTCAGTTTTAATTTTCTGTTCTTGTAAATCCTGAACCCGTATCTGTCCCATGAGACTTCCAGCAGATTGGGTTGAAATCGTATCACTCTCCACTGCCAAGAACCTCATAGACATTGTTCTCTTGCTGGAGAATACTTCTCGATTTGTAATAAAACAAAAAAGCTTAAGTCCTTTCTTGAAGTTAACCCACAAACAGCTTATCACTAGATAACAATTGGTCTTGATCAAGTTGATTTTTATATATAATTGTAATTACTATTTTATATTACTTTTTATATGTAGTTTTGTAGAAGCACTCACAAATATGTTTTCATATTTCTAACCATATTATAAAGTAATCAGTATATTGCATTTATTCAAAAATTGATGAAGTTGTAGTAAATTGTTTCTAAATGTTTTTGTCCCTCCTTAGCAGAAAGCTGAAGTATTCTGAATAAGTACTAGGTGGTGCTCAGTAAGAATTTAAGCAGGAGTAAACTGTTCCTTCCCATTCCCTATTATGCTATTATTGAGTCTGCTGACAGGCCAGGGGAAGCATATCTTGGGGTTTTTTTTTGAGTTTTTGTAAATGTTAAATGAATTTTCAGGTTCAAATAATATGAAAACTTTTAAAATTTCATGGATAAAGAGAAGCTTGCAAAAAGCCAAAGGTAAATTTAAAAAGTGTACTTAGTGTAGTAGTAAAAAGTTAACCTAGGGAAATAGGTTCTTGCTTTTCTTCAGTAAATAATAACAAAAGAAGATAGGCAGAATGAACTGGATATTGGAAAACTTTTGGTTTTGTATGTATTTTCATTTCAGTGAAAAAAATGTGGGATTTTTTTTCATTTTACCTACTAATAGTAGGGTGCAACACAGCAATCCCCTTCATCAGCAATGTCATAACCTCTGCCCAGCTCCCACAGATGACCAGCAGCCCATAAATACTGATAAATAGTATATGTGGCAAGTACCACAATACTTCCCACAGCAGCATTTCAGGGAACATAATGAATGCTTATTGGAAGTATGCTTTAATACACCCTGTTTGAGTCTGTCATTGTCTTATCCGCTTGAGCCCCACGTTCCCACGTTGGGCCCCAAAAAGGAATGTGATGGGTTTGCCCTTGGCTGGGGGCCAACCCACACACACCTGCTCACTCAGTTACCCTCTCTCCCCTCCCCGCCCCCGCAGGATAGGGGAGAGAATTAAAGGGGTAA
>NW_010110219.1:16936-45362 GCF_000699245.1 Pterocles gutturalis | reverse complement strand
TGCAAACCGACCTGCTGTAGCCCAAGCCTGCGCCATGGCTCACCCAAGAGTCAAGTTTCCTCGGGAGCCAATGAAGACCTGTGGTGGAGAGAGAAGCGAGATTTTGAGAGGAAGGACCACATGACACTCCGGTCAGAGAAAGGAGAGAGAGCAAGAAGGAGAGAAGCACCCCCAGAATTTCCCCTGCAGTGCGGTGAAGATACATGGTGACACACGGTTTGTCCCTCGGTGCAGCCCATGACAAGATGCAGCTGTGGAGGACACCACGGAGGAATTATGGAGAAGCCCACACCAGAGCTGGGCAGTCATCAGGGGACCGTGGTAACCCATGTGGAAAAGGACTCACGCCGGAGCAGTTTTTGAGAAGGACTCTCCCGTGAGAAGGGACCCCATGCTGCAGCCGGGAAAGACTGTGCAGAGCCCTGGCCTGAGGAGGAAGGAGCAGCGGACTGACTGCACCCCCATTCCCTGCCCCCCTGCACCGCTGGGGGGGAGAAGATACAGAACAAAGCCTTTGGGTTTGGGAAGAAGGGAGGGGCGGGGGAGAAGTGCCTTATTAAGATGTGGTTCTCTCTCTCAATATCTTGCTTCTTGTTGTAAATAGTTAATAAATTCAATTGTTTGGTTTTTTTTTTGTTCTTCCCAAGTCGTGTTGGTTTCTTGCCCGTGACCCTAAGCGGTGAGTGAAACCCTCCCTGTCCCTGCCTCAGCCCACCAGGTGTTTAACAAAGAACTGTCCCTCTGGCCTTTCTAAACCACGACACTCCTCAATTATTCTTCAGCCTCCATATTGCAGTTCTTACAGCATTATGCAATACATGGCCAAATTTATCTCCAGGTACATATCATCTAGGCTTATTTGCCTATAAGCATAAATAGCCTATCATAATGCTAATTCTGGTACTAGGATATAGGCAGGAAACAAGTTCTAAAGATACAAGGGGCCTTGTATTGGTTTTTGGGTTTGTTTTAAATCAGCAAACAGAAGTGGTTCTTTGAGTTTTTCTGAAGAATTTGGAAGGTGAGTTACCGGGCTTCAGACAAGCCAGTGTCAATAGCACACATGGCAGGAATTAAGAAATATCTCCTAAATCAATCTTTCTATGCAAAGGACCATTTAGTTGGGAGTGAAACAGCCCACTGCTCACTACCATGGTACTTTTTGCTTTTTTTTTCTCTTTTACACTCTCCAGCATTAAATATAGAAACATGAATGCATGAAGTGCCAAATTTTTATACTTTATTTCAAGAAATCAAGAGGTATAAAAATAACTGAGAATTACTAAAAGTTATTCTCTTATGCACTCCTGACAATTGAGTTCTCATCACACATGACTCACAGTACTAGGCTAATTTTGAAAATCAAAGCTGTAGAAACAAGCATTGTTCTATTGTTTGAATGTTAACCTGCAAGTCTGAATCCATACCTAACAAACCACCATAAATAAATAAGGCTATTTTTCAGCAGTGGGAAGAATATGTCATGCTCCTTAGATTGAGTTAATATGCTGGGCAAGTTCTAATTTGGTTATTTTTTCTCAGGATGGAAACATTTTAAGGCATTTGCTGCCATCTACAACAGGAGGATCTTGTCTTCCTTCTGTATCTGAGAATTTATTTAGAAAGAGATATTCAGGCTGTAAAAGAAGATATCCACTGACAAAGGAGTAAATCAAATCATTTCAGGTTACAGATAAGACTAGCAATGGCAGTGGTGTTCTGTAGAAAGGTGCTTGTTTCCTTTTAGAGGGGCAGACACATTGCTGATGAGAAAATTCAGCAATTAACTTTTAGACAAAAAGTCACAAAGGGAAGACAGAAAATGCTCAATAAGAAAATATGTAGATAAACATGGAGATGGAGGAACCTAATCTTAACAGAATCATTTCTGAAAGAAATACTTGCTGTTAACACTGGATACCCCATATACTTCTTACCACTGAAGAGAATACATTAAAAAGATGTGTGGAAGGTATGTACACACCAGACACATTTGAACATATCTTTCTTAAAGATTAAAGTGAAAATACAGATAGATTCCATTGTATTTGGTGAAGTTTTGTGACAAATGCAAGACTGAAAAAAAAAATAATGCCAAATTGCGGTTTTACAGTTTCAATATATAATCTTCTCTTCCTATCCACTGATAGTCTGAATAACTCCTTGCTATTAATCCTATCCAGACAACAGCTAAGACCTTATCCTGTAAGCAGTCATAAGATCATTGTATTATTTATTTCACAGCTATACATCAGATTTAATCTTCAATTCCTTGATAAAAACCATTTATTTATCATAAGCATTGACAAACCTGTTGCCGTAGAGACTCGAAGGGATACATGCCTTCCCTTTCATTGGTAAATGAAGTGCTTATTTGCCTTATGTTTTAACTGGGAACTAAATATTTAATGCTGTCTGAAAGGAATGGAATATATGCTTAATAACATGTTACTATTAGTACTACTTTTTAAGCTCTTATCACATAGGAATTAGTTATCATTTTGGTGGTGGCTCACCAGGATATTTTATTTATGAGTTAACATTACTTTGTCAGGTAGCAAATGACAGCATATTTTAATAATAGTTGTCATATCTAAATCATGATTGCAGCACCTGGATCACATAAAATGTGCATTATAAAAGTGTTACAATGCAAGTCAGCAAAATAATCTATTTCCCAAAAACAGCTTTTAAAAGTAAACTTCACTTAAGAAAAACCATTTATGACCTAAGGCCATCTTTAAAGTATTCACGTTAGGGTCCATTTATATAAAGACCTCACTCACACGCTTAACTCTAACATGATCAGACTTTTTCCTATCCAAATTTTGTCAATTCCAAAGTTTTCTCTGTCCATTGCCAGGTGTTACAGCTCCTATTTCTGTTCTTTGAGCAAAGACTGTTCAGAATGAAGACAGCTGGGTGAAAGATATCTACAAAAGCAAATATAAGCCAGACCACTGCTATAAATGTGTACTGAAGAAAACAGAGCTCCTTTCATTTGCACCATGTAAGGACTTAACATTTTGTATTCTGGCAAGACATCAAAAAATTTATTTCCTGTGAATCATCTACAACCTGCAAGAGAAATATCTCAGTAACATGTGCCTTCTTCCAAATAGTCACGTCTCACTCTTATTTAAATAAAACTTCCAATGAAAGAAAAGTTATATCTTTGGGAGTAATGCATATTCAAAGTAAATATATCTCTGGAAATTGCTTTAGAAAAGTAAAACTGGCCAAACAGCCACCCTGTAATTTGTTGCAAGAGTTAACCTTTTATTTAAGATTATGGACTTAGACCTCCTGCCATTACTCACATGAATAACTTCTTGAGTAGTACAACTCCATTTCAAGGGGTTTTCACTAAGTAAAAGCACTTGGGCTAACTCCTAACTGTAAAAACATGCTCTTTTAAATTAAAAAGTGTTTGTGTAGGGGAAGAATCGCCAATAAATTCCAGTTAAAGTCAATTCTGTTAAAACCTTGAATGTCTGCTGTAATAAAGACTTCAGTGAAAATGAACCCTTCACGGGAGGGTTTAGGTGCTTGCTCTATTTCCAGATAACTAGACAATCCATACAAAGATTTGTGTAAGGCAAAATGTGGTTTTTTAAATTATTTTCAGAAGCCCTTCCCAAAATGGGCAAGAGACTTGAATTCAGGCTATTTTGCCAGGTGTCCAAGAAAATTATCCTGAGGTAGATCGTGCAGATTTTCCTGGACTCCAAGTAAATATATATTCTTGCAAAAAAGTTGTATACTATAGCAGGTTTCAGCCTTGGCTACAGATTTCACAGGATTTTGGAAACCTAAGGGGAACGTTATTTGTATGCCATCGCTTAATAGTTCTATTTCTGAACTTGTCCAGTTTGCTGAAGGTTTCACATGGACAGTTACTTTTCTCTGCAAAAAAACTTGTTTTAATGGACTTTCACCCTATAGAATCTTTTAACTGACTTTGATACCCCTTGGGTTAGATCAGTGCATGGCGTGTGACCTAGGATGAGGCAGTTCAGTCCCTGCTAGAAGTTTTCTCACTCTGTAGAATATAGAAAATACCCTATGGCATGAGTGGTCTGAAAGGGAAATCTCTCTGCGGGTGATAACATTCAAAACTTTTTTTTTTCTTGTGCTGGGAAATCAGGGTGTTTCTCCTTTGCAAACACATCAGCACAGCCCTTGTGTCTGAGGTTTTGTTTTCTGCCATTTCTTTCCCCTTCCCAGATGGTTGAGGTTGCAGATGGACGCGGGAGAGCCAGGCTGAGTGGGACAGCTGCTGCTTCCCATCGCTCTTGCTACAATCCTGAGCATTTGTCATTTTTTATGTTGATGCCTCTTCGGTTTGTTTGGTTTGGGGCTTTCAAACACTTTGCTCATTGGAAAAACAAGGAGGAACGGAGGGCTGGCCAGCTGGTAAATGAGCCTGAGCTCAAGAGAGAGGAAAGAATCAGGGCAATCACATCTCTACTGACTTTTAATATGGGGTTGGAGACTTTGTGGTTATGTACTTAAATAGTTAGCAATAAATCCAAGTAGCATGATGTATGTAATGGAAAATTTAAGATAGCATTTTACATTTCTACTCCTTCTTTTCATCTTTTGAACTGTTTACCTATTCTCCAAGCACAGACTGAAGCAATCACTGAAACAATTACAGAGAACATGAAATCCATGAAATTCAGGCAATAACCTTATTTTGCGTGAGAGAGAGGGCACATATTTTTGCAGAGGAGGCATTGGTGTGAGGAAGTTGTATGGCTGCAGTATGGTTTGGTTTTGAAAACAAAGGGCAGCCCTACATTACTAATAACTCTACGGGGAGTTTTTCACTCGAATTCCTAAGTGCTAAAAAATAATTTATTGCCAATAAAATGTACTTGACTAAAATAACTACATGTCTCAAAACTTGCTAAAGTTGTTGCACTTTATCTTGAATTTTCAGTTCCCCTGACAAGACATGGTTTATCTGATACTGAAAAGCTGGAATTGATCCTGGGCTTGTGCAAAACACATAAAAGTCACTGGGAAGGCTTTGGTCTGTGGTGTAGGGGAAATTAAAGTATGGCATAACACAAAATTCAAGGTATGATTTTGAGACATTTAGAGAATACTTAATCAACACAAATAAACCACCTCCTTCAATTAGTAAAGGATAAGTGAAAATAGCAAGCATATTTTCTGATATATTACTTCAAGGCTGGTTTAAAGTAGTAGCCCATTTATTAACCATCATGTGCACTATGTCTGTTCTTTATGAAATTTAAATTTGCTAGTGTTCTCCCTCATCCATGCCAGTAGAGAGGTTTTTAGGGCTGAAAATTATTAAGTTTGGATTTCCTTTATGTTTACTCTTGTGAAAAAAAAAAAATAATAATTTTACTCTGGATTATGTTACATCAGCTTCCTACCCAGGCTTTCTACTTTCTTGGAGATCCCAAAAACACAAGTCCTGATTTTTAAAGACAGCTTCTCATTTGCATTCACAATTAACTACAGGCACAAACATTCAGCTCACTACCTGCCTGCCTTTAACTATCAGGCGCAGTACACAGATAGTTATCCCTGTTTTCCTCTGCTCAAATTTAACAGTGGCTAAAATTAGTTCACTTCAATAATAAATCCATACATACACATCAGAATCAGGTTCTGCCTCCTTTTTATGGTCAATAACAGGTGTTTTTGTTGGGATTTTTGGCAATCTCACTGATCTCAATGGGACTGGCTGCTAGAGAGAGTGTTAATACTGTTAGGGGCTTAAGATTCAAGAAGGCAACCCTGTGTGAATAATAACCTAAGGACCCATTTAACTTTAAGCACTTCTTTATGGTCCTAGAAGTTAATAGCTTTACACATCTGGTCAAAGTTAAGCATATGCTTAATGCCTCCCTGAATTAGAAATTAGATCTTTGAACTCCACTTGTGCTTACACTGTGTATTAGTTTGTTGGTGGATTCATTTTAGGAGGATAGGAAAATAGCAGTCTTTCAAAATAATATCTTTTTGCAATTAAGTGTTACCCATACAGCACTTTAGCAATTAACATTTTTCTTCTTAATGCATATTTGACTGTATAACAGCCATTAAATGGAACTAACCATACAATGGTTTCAATTAGATTTTCTAGTTCTCTAATCCAAGCAAAACTGCTCTAAGTTAAATGGAAAAAGAACAGACCAAAAACCAACACATTTTATTACTGACTTTAGTTTTCTGTTAATTATATCAGTTCAGGCTTAGTTTTTACTTCATGTAACTTGACAACTCATCATAATTTTCTGATTTGACTTACCACTTTGCTGAGTGCTGTGTAGTATATGTGTGGCATCAGATCTTCAGCCTGTACAAGCAACAACCTGTTGTAAGAACTGTGGAAAAGCACTGGTTTACCTCATACACAGTTTATATTTACAACTTGAATACCCTCACCTGCATTGTACTTATTGGGAATTAAGGAGATCAATGTCTTTTTCAATAATTAAAGGCCATTCCACTTGGTCAAAGTCTATCTGAAATTGCCAAGGGGCTGCTCCATTAGATGTTTTCAATTCAGCCAAACTTTCACCTGAGGACTGCTGCACACCTGTTTTCTGGTAACACTAGATGCAACAGTTAGGAGCATTGTTTGGTGGCAGAATCCTGGTCAGAGATCTGACATTAGTGGATCTCTACAGCACTGCCAGCACAGGGATGTGGAAAATGGCATGCAGAAGCTGTTGTCATAGGTAACAGGATACAGATGATTCAACCTCATTAATTTCAGCTAATTAAAGCAAAACGAGCAAATAAGCCTCATAACCCTTCTGCTGGTTTCAATGGGAGTTAGATCAAGCACAGAATACCTCAGTGTTGGCAATGCTCTTAACACTGTTTGACAAGGCAGCTGTGGAAGTGGCAGATACTCTTCATAACAGAGTGCTGTAATATGGAGACATCACTAAGGCCAGTTTCCACCTTAAAACCTGGAAAATCAGAATTACATCCATAAAATCAGAATTTATCCCCACTAGAGTCTTGCAAGACAAATCTAGATATTAGCAGGAAGCTAACTTCAATTATCCTTAACTACAACCTTTCCCAGTTTCTTTTTCTTTTTCTGTCCCTATAATAACACTTGTGTTATCTCATATTAATATTAGATCTGTATTGTTAATCTAATAACTAATTATGTGACTCACAATGCTAATGACAGCAATTTAGTTTGTAATCCCATCTGTTCACTTTACCAGAATTGTTTATTTTCTTTCCTGCTTTCAAAATACTCTTGATTTGTAATTAATCATGCATTTTGACTTTCTTAATTGGAGATTTGCAGGTTTTTTTTTTTTTTAATAGAATATCAGGAGGAATAAACAGGAACTGCAAACTCTCTGCAAAGAGAAAACATTTCTATGTTTTCTGTGACCAAACAACTGAAAAAGGTGTAGCTATAAATGACTGATGGAATAGCTGAGTAACTTCTATCATAAAGAGTTAGTTAATCTTTGCTGTTATAAAGTATTCCTGGAGAAGCCTGAACAAAGGTTTCTGCTCTTTATGCACTCAGTCCGAAAGCAATCTTTGCATATGGTGTATGTTGCATTTTCATTCCAGCAAAATTGTCACTCGTGCTTGTTCACACTGCCCGATGACTTGGCCCATTCCTTTGGAGAACAGACCTGTTGAAACACTGCACAGAGAAGTTATCTAGGAAAGGGAAAACTCTGTACTGAAGATCCTAGCCTGCTGCAATGTGCTCATATAAGTGCTCACATATTTTCTTGTCTATATTGTTTATATTTTCTCCACAATTCTGTACTCTATGACTCTCATTCATGATAGATCAGGAAGTATTTGCTCCTCTGAATTTATTTCTTAGTCTTATGGAACAGTTGGATACGAAACTCTGAACACAAAATTGATATAAAAATAGCTATGCTCATTTTAAAAGAGCCTAACCTTCTCACACTCTCTTTGTTTCCTATTCATTGGATGTATGTTGAGGTAGAGAATAAGAGTGAAGCACTTTTCGCGAAACTGAAGGTGCACAAAAGTACAAACTGAGAAGGGAAGTTGAAGAGCTTCCCCAAGTCCCTTGGGAGTGAACTGAAGGTTTTGCTCATTTCAGTACAAATTTGCAACTGCAGTCCCACCATTTTCTCATGTATAAACACTTTCCTCTGCCATTACTCTTGAAACAAACTTTTGAATAACTGTAATCTATGCTTGTATGTTGCCCTGAATATCATACTTGTTCTAATAGTTCAAATGTCCTATTATCACATACATAAGTAATCCAGCCAAGAAAAAAAATATTTTTTCACTATATTGATACTTCTTGCTTCTTTTGGTAGTATGAAGTATATTTTCTCAGGAATAGAGGAAGCAAAAGGGAAGATAAAATAGGACAAATTGACCTCTTGGTACAAGATATTCATGGCACATCTCCACAGGAGTCAGATTTTCAGCCCTTATAACAGCCCTTTGAATTTAAAGATTGACACAAAGGTCATTAATTTCTTTAAAACTTTCTCCCTTTCTCTAGGGATCTTTAAATTCAAAAATATCTATTTTGGTCATATATTTCTTGGGTTTAATTTGTATATCCAGAAGGCAAAGGTGGCTAAAACAATTAACTCTCTGATGGAGAAAGTTTTTGTTGATCTCCCAGAATAATTAGGTTATTCTATTTTGGATGTATTTTAATGTTTTGTAAGAGTCCTGAAATAAATTGAAGGTAATGAAAACATTCATTTTCTAATTGCTTTATACATTTAACTTAGATATTATTTCTAAATATATAACAATCATTATTTTTTCTGATACCTTTTTTTCTCTTTAACATATATTTTCCCACTTCTCAATAAGTGACAATTTAAGTACTCTCAAGCTTAATCTTGTTTTGATTGAAAAGAAGAGGTAACTGGATTTTGGGGTTTGTTTGGGGTTTTGTTCTATCTATGCACTTCCAACTTGTTAAAATTTCTACACTTTATATAAACTGATTTTTGTTACAGTCTCTGCTTTCTAAGGTGTGCAGCTATTACTGTAAAGTCCAAGAATTCTATCCAAATGGTTAGTAAAACCTCAATCTACGTTTTTGTTCTGTTAAATTTTAAATGTATCAGTGTTTATCTGATCCATTGCAATACACCATCTGCAACAGAGGACAGGAGAAGGGGTTTGGTTTTTGTTAGATTTCTTTTTCTGGCTTCTACACGCAGCAGTAACTGCGTTATGTTGTTCTGAGTTTGAGTTTTGTGTGGTTGTTTTTATAGTTGCTTTCTGACAGCAGAATGTGCACTGCTGATCATGATGCAAGAAAGTAATTACTTAAGAAAAAATGGATTCTTCTCAGTCTTTTTTTTTTTTTTAATTAAAAACCAAGATATATACACTTCCTTCAGCCAGTGCTATGATTAGAAATGTTTTCTTGTATCTGAGAATTTGACTGAGACGTTAGTCTCCATTCCTGCATTTCAATACAAAATCAAAGCAAAAGGTTTGCTATTTGCTACAGATCTTTTATCTATGGTGCAGTGTGAAACATCAAACAAATCTCATTTGTTTTCAGCTAACACATACATAAAGACAGCAAGACGTTGTAATGATATGCACGTAAAACAAACTGAATTCGTTTGGAGTTTTGTCTGCACAACTAAAACAGCTTCGATATTCACAGCTAATGCCCAATCCTGCATTACCAGCGAGTGTTGGCTGTGAGTCATTAAATACATTTAGGACAGATATTTTTATTTTATAAGCATTTTTCCACAGCAGATACCCAGCCCAAGTGGCTGCACTAAGAGTGGTGAAGGAAGCAGGTTTTATTTATTTACCTGTCTTTGCTACAAACAGCTGTCCACAAGCCTTGTCTGGGTTTCTGCCCCTCCAACTGTCTGTGCTGCTAATCAGGATTTCCAAATGCTAAGTGTTAGTGTCTAAAGCTTAGAGTTGAGAAATTCTGACTGTCATCACCAAGGGATTAAACAGAGATTTATTCAGGTAACTCAGAACAAATATCACTCTATGAGGTTTAAAACAAGTCATGCATCTAAATTATTGAACTTTCCCTGCATAAAAAACGTCCGTGCCAAACACACTGCCCTTTTGGCCAAAGGGCTTCGGTATATCGTATCCTAATTTTTCAATCTTTTAAAAACATGCATGGAAATTATAATATTTGAAAATCAAAAATACTATTTTAGCAAATTACCCAAAACACCAGTAATCACAGGGAGAGCCCTCTTTCCGAGATTCCTTCACAGCAGCCAGCTATTGAAATGGGTTTTGGTCTCCTGGGCCACACGAGCACCGTACAGCTCCTTGGAACTGATCTCCACATCAGCTCTGGCTAAACGCACCGTTCAGGGGTGGGCTCACAACTGGGAAGTAAGAGCAAGGAGAAAAATGTTTGCTTACTAATAAATTTGAGGCTTCCACAAGCACCCCTGGGTGCAGGCATGTGACGAGAAGATGCAGTGAACGATCGAGCCAGCATCAGAACTACATGCACACATAGTCAACAAAATCCATTACTTTTGGCTTCCAAAAAAACCAGGGGGGGAAAAAAGTATAAACACTATCCTGCTGACAAATAAGGTGTCCAGACTGCGTCCCATACAGTTTGTCCTTGCATGGATGGCTCCTAATTTTGAAGCCTCAGAGCAAGAGGTCAGTGGACGCTTTAATTGCATGTAAGAGACGACCAGCTTTTGGCACAATTTATAACTAAGGTAACTAGTTCAGAAAGGCATGGCTCATTTAATTTTAAAAATGGGGTCTAGTTTAATTATTTATGCTGTATAAATAATGAGATTCCAACCATCTGAGAAGTCACTGAAACATTATGATATTAAATCTCTGCAAAGAGACAGCAGGTGAAGAGACTCTTTTGTGTGACTTATAAAGTGTGAGGATTAGCAAAATGTGGATTAGTAAGAGTCTGCTGCATTCAATAGAAAATTCAGAGTGAATTATTTACTGTTAGTATTACTTGCTTTCAGCTTATTAAAATTAACTCTATAAGTTGGTAAATAATGGAAAATGTGTTTGATGAAAGAAATGATGATTTTTTTTTCTAAGAATGGTACTTGAAGTTATTTAACAAATTCCATTAATAAACAGTAGGAAACATCCAATAGCTCATGTACAAACCTTGGGGTTTTTTTATGTCTCTATTCAGATTTGTTTGAAATAAAACTCATGCAAGACAAAGGGTGTGGGAAACAAATACTTTTTGTCCTGGGTTCCTGAGCTGAGACCCCAGCACTTGGTTAACAGTGATGACTACACTAAAATAAACCAGAGAGAGCTCTCCTAAAATAATAATAGAAAATACAATATAATGTAGTATAATATAGTTAATGTGCAGTCTATTAAACTGAAAATTCACCTGGAGACTGACAGCCAGGGGAAAAGCACATATCTACTCCCAGTGACAATCAGAGAAAGCCCAGGAAAGCACAGTGGGGATGGTGAGATACATGTTATATATGTTATATTAGGAAAAACACTACCAAGGTCCTTCACAATTACCAAGGAACTATAAACCTATATGTGATGTGACATAGTCAGGGGAAAAATGCAGAGGAAATAGGAATGGACTACTTTGTTTTAGACGGGGTACACAGATCTGGCACCAGAGACAACCAGTCAACTATTGTTATACCCAAATCTTTGACTCTTTCGGCAGAACTACTGAGCCAATGTTTGTTCATATTTCATAAATCCTGTTCCACGTTTCGTTACCGTGATCCTTTATTGCTTCCATTTAATTACAGGGTAATCACCGCTGAAGTTTATGTTCCTGTCAGTTATTTTGCTTCTATAGGAAAACCCATCAGCAACCCAGAAATCTCACACTCCACGCGTCAGCTTACCCCTATTTTTCATTTTGACATGGTTTATAGCAAATGTCATTATGGGATTGCATTTAAGCTGCTGGTGACAACATGTCACTGTTCAATTAAGTTTTTAGACATCTCTTCTAATTGTATATTTCAGCACTTCATACTCCTATGATTGCTGCTGTTTCTCACCTTCCCCCGTTATTTCAAAGGCATGAAAACCTCTATCCTTCCCTCAAAATGTGCAGATTGCTTTGACTTTGTGTTGTAAATGTGGCATTAGAACTGCACTCACAAAATCTGCAGGTTGACAGACCTGCATGATGCAAACCTCCATCAACTACCAGAGGGAGGGGGTAATTGCCCCCCTTGCTGGAAAATTGCGGCAGTGTCTTGAAATTTCCCCACACAACGCTGTTTGGGGGAAATTCCTATATGGATAAAGGCACATTTCAAACATTGTCATAATGGTGTCCTCAACTCCTCTGCTGAAGTAGGTATAGACCATCTCAATTTCAAGGCTTTTTATCCCCACCCAAGTAAATGTCAATTGTTAAACATTGGTGATGGATAGATAAGTGAACTAGATGCAGAATCCAAAATCTGTTTGATTTCTTTTGCTGAATAGAGGTAGCTGGCTGTTTTCAACGTAACTATGATAGAACAATGGATTTCTTTTTTTACTAAAAAAAAAAAGAGAAGTCTGGTTTTTTGTGTGTATGTGTGAGTTTTCAGTTAGATTTTTCTTTAAGAAAAAGCTCAGATTTCCACAGAGGCTTCTTGGAATGTACTAGAACAAAAAATTTTGAGTTCTAGAGAAGGAAATCTATTGCTTAAGCTTCATGAAATGACTGTCCTTGAATTACATTGATTGTCAATCAGCTGGGAAACTAAATAAACCCTTTTAATCACATAAAGTTACTTTCTAGATGTCCTTGAAGGGTCCTTGACTTTAAAATCGGTCTTCTAGACTGATTAGACAGGACTCAGGTACTATTTTGGGGATAACGATGAAAATTTTTATCTTCTCTTCTAAGTTTTTTTCTAGATCTATGCAAGCAGTTAGACTCTTCCTTAGGACTGAAACAGGTTGTGCTTCCTTGAATAAGAGAAATAAAACTAGCTGTACATAAGAAATTTAAACCCATTATACCTAGGAATGTATAGTTTTTATGGCCACCATGGAAAATGTTTTTCAAACAAATAGAAAACACCTAGATTTTTTTTGCCATAAACCAGAACTCCATTTAATACCTCAGACAGCATGTGTAGGTAGGATGCAACACTGGGGAATAGGTTTTGAATCTTGGATCTCTGTTTAGGACAACTTAGTCTGTAAGAAGAAACATAATTAATTCCCTTTTTAAAGCTGATCTGTAATACTCAGCAGTTTGATTTTCCTTACACTTTCACAAACGAGATAGCCTTTACAGTGCTTTCCCAGTCCTTGCAGTAGCACTTTACAACATTAGGTGATTTTTCCATGCAGTGTGAAAACAATATTTCATGGCCCAGTATTTATTTTGTGCAGAATAAACCTACCTGTTCGGCATGTCTTTGAGAAATATGAATTAATGCAAAAGGGGAAGGAGTTTAGGTAATGTGCATCTTCAAGGCATTCTACTGTCATGAGACTTCTGGAGGCAGCAACATAAATGAAGAGGTGCAGTGAAGCTGATCAGACAGATCAGCCCTCTCATTTACCTGATGGAGCCAAACAAAACCTTCACAGAGCTTCGGAGCCAGTTAGTGGCACTGGTGCAATGTAGTCCTCACCAGCGTGTTCAAACTGAATCATTGCTTCACATACAAAAAAAAAAAAAATGTCAGGGATTTAAAGAAATACTTTGTTTGATCTGGTATTAAAAATCTTAATGACAAAGCCTGCTTCCAACAACATTGCAAACTGATTTAAATGAACATACAAAGCAACATGGTTTTAGAAGGTAAAATTTTAAGTAAAGAATTATTTAATTACTTTTCTGGAGATTTGGCAGTATTTCTAGTAATAATGGAGGAGATAAGAACATATGATAAATCTCTGCACATCAGAGTAGAATACATCGAGTATTTATTCTCATCCTTTCTCATATTTTCCTTTTTCTATTCTTCCAATTACTGTCTCCTCCTAATTGTATTAATATCCTTTTCTTGTACTAGATAAATTTTATTTCTTTGAAAAGTATCTAGTTGAATATTGTGAAGTCCATATAATCTTTTTTTTTTGATGTTTCATTAACCTGAGTTATTTCTCAGCTAGTACAAATCATTATATCTTCAGAGCTTTTGTTGTCTCTGAGTTCGTATACACCAAAGAGAAAATTTGAGATCCTTTCTTCTGTTTCTTCCTTTTACTGGCTGCTTTTTCTACTGTGGTCTTTGGGTTAGTGAAAGAACTCTTCCCGTCTGACTCATGCTACTGCATCTTAATAGATAATAATATTGCCTGCAGCCAGGATTTTCAAGACAGTTAAATTATACACCCATCTCCCATCAACTTTCATTGGATCCTTCATGACCTTTGAAGAAAATTGAGTGTGCATTAATTTTTATTTTCTTGCATTTAGAGTGTGTATTACTCTTATAAAAGCCATCTCAGACACCAATGAAAGAAGAAGTGATAAGCAAATGTTTGTTTAAGGAAAGGTGAGCGTGCAAGGGAGCAACAGGCCAAAGAACAAACGTGTTTCCTCCTGAGAGAGAACATAGGAATAAAGAAGATTAAAAACAGCAGCAGCAGAAACTCTCATAACAGAAGAAATTATTACAGGAAGAAATGCAGAAAGAGAATAGGAGTTCACCTTAACACACACTTTGTGGAAAAACCTAACAAAAGCCAATATTTCTACAAAACTAACAGAAGCCGAAAACATTTTGGAGGAGCCAAAAAAGTCATAAAGGACCCTATCGTCACAAAATAATTTCATTCAATCATTATAATGTTACATGTATGTTTAAGGAAAATACCTCTATTTAAAAAAAAAAAAAATAGAGAGATTTATACCTGTTTTGGACAGATGTACACAACTGTTCCAAGATTAGACAAATCTAAACAAATGTGAGAAACCTTCTGCACTGTCCTCATGTTTATCATGTTGCTCAAGGCAAGACAGAGGAAGAAATAAATAAGGTGACAGCTTGAGGGGGAAGTGTCTCTGGAAAAGATGTCATTGTCATTGGGAGAATAAATGAGGAAGGATGGCATGTAGGAGAAGAATTAGTGAAACAGCTCTTGACACGTGTTAGGAAGAAAAGAGCTCCCAGCAGCTGGAGAGAACACAATACTTCAACATGTATAGGAACATCACAGAAAATAAAGGTTTAATAATTTCCATTGGCAAAGAAGGTGAGGATCAAAAAAAAAAAGTTTTAATTTCATTAAAAAAAATCAAATTATTTCTAATTTCACCCAGTTACAGTATATGATTTGTTGTTACTTAAAACTGTGTCTTAGGAGAAAAGAAGGAAAGCCTCTGGCTGTAAACTAGAACAAGCCAAATATAGCTTAAGGACATTGTATTTGACAAATTGCAAAATCAGCTTTGTAACGTGACTTAGTTTCAATACTCCACAGCCTTTTGCTAGATATAAAATACTGCTTCTGTGAATCCCTCTCTCTGAATTCGTGTTTGCTTCTGAGGGCTGCAGAGTGACGGAGAATAAAAAGTTCAGTGGTGTGGTCAGTTATCCTGCTGCTCCTGAATCTGAGATTTTTGTTTCTGTTCATGCTCAGAGCAGCAGCAGCAGACACATTTCTAAATTATACTGGGCAGTTAGAGCATGAAAAAAAAGATCCTATGCAGGAGTGCAGGCAGAAGAAAATGATGGTCCTCGACTGAAGCAAAATAAGCCTGGAATTTTTCAGATTCAGGTGTGACTTCTGGCAAGTCACTGGTCTAAATATTCATGGAAAAATGGGTATTTGATTACTTTTTAAATTGACTCCTTAATCTCTGTAGACCTCTTATGTTCTTTTCCTTACAGAAAGCTGTTTAGGAAGTATAAAATTACATATTACTTTAAGTACTTCAAACTGTTTAGAGAAAACATTTGTGCTTAGGTGTAAAATAAAAAAAGTTTAGAAATATGTACTGGTTTAATTTAAAGCAAAATAAGAGAACCTTGGAGACTGCAATTCATTTCATTCACAGAGGATTTGTTGAGATTTATATCAGGCCTCATAAAAGCTGGAACTAGTGCTCCAGCTTTCCAACCGTCAGAGAGTAGTAGCGACTTTTCAGCATGGGATTTGCTTTAACTGCCTAAAGTCTCACAAAGGAAATTAAGTGCAGTCGACCAGATAGTGTGTTGCATTGGTCACCACTTCTGCATTTGTATTTGTGTTGGATTTACCTCCTGACCAGCTTTAATTTGCAAATATAAATGTTTATGACTACAAAATTGTGCAGACAAGTTACATTTGTGTGTACCGATGGCACAGTTGGAAAGTCATGACTCGGAGTCATTTATGCAAGTACTTGTTTCTGCACATCAAATGGTTGGATAAGAAATGCCCTTACCAAAAGCCTTGCAAATACATATTTTGTGAATAACTATTGGAACACCAGGATAAATATTTGACCCTTACTTTAACAAAATCTGACACAATAACGGGCATTATCTCCTTTTGGTTATGGACCTATTGACATTTCCAGAATTTAAATGACAATCACTTACGGTTTATCCCATCTCATGTTTCCAAGAAAATCAGTATCATTCTCAACTGTAAACTGTTGTTCTCATTTTCTCATATTTTGTTATTTAGTCTGGCCTTTAGTAGAGGGAAGAAAATATTCCAGATCTTGGCATTTCTTTTTCAGGTCTATACTTTCCAGCTACTCAACACAAACTCAGCTACTCAACGCAAATATGTTAAGGACATTTTTATGAATGCTTTTCTCTGTGAAAAGAAGAATGTTAGATACATTTGGAAGTGGGATACATGGGAAAGTGATGTTTAGAAACAGAAAATCCCAGTGATTAGTTAAGGTCAAGCCCCGTGTCCCGTCAGGGCGGTGGTGCGGAGCAGAAGGGAACCGCTCCTGGAGAGCGTGAGGGGTGCTGGCAGCAGGCTGCTCCCAGCTGCCCCATTTCCCAGGCAAGCATATGAGAACCAAGTGAAACTTGTAAATATTTGTTTCCAAAATCAATTTATGACAGAGAGTATAAAAAGCTTGTGAAATTATAATTTGATGGAACACTATTTTTCAATCTCCAGAAGGCACAGAAGTAGTTAGTTGAAATGAAATCCAATATACATGAACTCAAATTCTCAGGGGAAAAAAAAAAAAATGTCTAATATATACAGTTTTTCCTCCACATGATTGCTCTTTATGGGAAATTGCACATATTGTAGAAATCTTTGCTTTGTTTGATGATATTACCGGAGCACCAGTGTGTGAGTAGACTCCAATCCATTCTGGTTTACACATATAGTTTATTATACTCGTCCCATGATTTGTATTTGGGCAAAGATGTCTTCTGAATTAATGGCAGTTTTGCAATCATTACTCAGCCTGTATGGAATCATATATTTCTATGAATTAAACTGAGAAGCAATTTTCTAATTAGCATTACAATTGTTAATGAAATGAAAGACTACATGAGTTGCAGTGAACAGAGAGACATAATACTACCAGACATTTGAGTCAGACATATTTAAAATATACACTTCCTATTTTCTGAAATTCCCACTTTCAGCAGTCTCCAGAGTTTAGCAAGATCATAAAAATGGAGCAGCACTTCATGGAGTTCGTTTTAGATAATATCATAGTTTTAAATAAGATCTTTCCTGCGAGGGAAAAAAAATGATTGTTCTCTCTCCTAAGCTGACTGTGTAAAATGTTCTTCAATAAAATCCAAGAAATTAATATTCAATGATTTACACTAAATCTCCTGAGGACAGGGGGTTTGCTCTAGATGGGAAATGCAAACACTGATGGGGTATATTATTATGATGGCTTATGCTAATTAAATTGAAGCAGAAATGCTTAATTTATGCTTTACCATCAAGTGCAAAGGGGAAGATTCTTTCTTGGTTCAATCTTTATCTTGTTAAGAAGATTTACCTCCTTATTTCCTATAATAAAGAGCTATTTTTGAGACTAGACTGAGAAAGCAGAGGCTTGCAGAGCTTTTCTGCTAGTTGCCATGACACTTTGGATCTCAACCTACAGTTCAATACAGAAGCTGCAATTAGGTTAATTAGAACATTATCTCAAAGTACACAGCTACTGTACAAAAGAAGAAACATTCTCACCGAATATGCTGCTTGGTCACCAATAAATGATTTTTTTTTTTAAATTACATTTTCTAGTTATAATGAATAATTTATTTCTCCTGGGGATGCCTGACATTTAAATATTGTAACTCAAAAATAAATACAGGATCCATCTAATATCATCTTAGGACATCTGAAATTTTTCTGACCTTTTAGTTATTTTCTTCTACAAAATAATGAGAGAAAAAGAATCTCTATAATATACTATACTATTTTAGCTCAGTAGTTATCTCGAAATTCAGAGGTCTTAATGAAAAATCATACACATTTATGGAAATGTTAATCTTGTTAAAAGATTTTTTTTTTTGTTGTTATAGTATTCCCAATTTCTGTTTGCAAAAGGTGACTAAGATTGTTTTGGTATGGTTTTTTTAACTATCACAGCATCTAGAAGCTCCTCTCTAGGGAAAGGAATCAATTGTGCCAGGTACTCTACAAACAGAATAAACAAAGCTTTCAGTCTACACAAAAAAAAAAATAACAGGCAGGTGTAGATAGACAAATAAAGGAAATAATGAATGAAAATGATGAGCATGATGAGTTGAGGTGTGAGTCCATCAGTAGCCAACTTGTCTTTATATTGCTTTTATAGTGGTTAGAAAATGGAAAGCTTTAAAGGAGGATAAAAGCACAATATTTTATGCATTTTCTGAAAATTCAGCTCAAGGACAGAAGGGAGTTGTGTGGCACCAGGAGCCTGTGGATGAAATCCAGCTCCACCACAGTCCACAGGACTTTTGCCACTGATATCAAGAGAGACAGATCCCGTTTTTGAGAGTGCCTTTGTGAGATAAATGTTCAACTAACTAAAACTATTTTGTCCAGATGTATCTGAGTTAAACAATTGGCAGTCGGGCCAGTTACAAAAAGGATACCTCTGTGCTACGTGATGTGACCAGCCAAGATTTCAGACTGTCCTAGAAAACACACCAGACAGTCAGTGTATTCTATAGTCTCAAATACCTTCGAGTGTGCTGCCCATTTCCTGGAGAAGCCATGCATCCTGTATAAACCTGCCGTGGGCAATGACTTAGCAGCATACATCTCATGAATGTCATAGCTGTCGTTGTGAAATATCAGATGCCAAGATTTTCATAATTTATTTCCGCATATTTGACAGGCAGAGACTTTTTGAGGACAGAACTCTAAATTTAAACATTTGGTTTTGCCTTTTTGTGTCTCCAATTTTTCCCCATTCTCCACCCCATTCATCAATCATTTTCACTAATCATTACTGCCTGTATTTGTCTTCCCTAATCACTAACCCTCTTATCTCCACATCTTGAAGAAAGGAAAGTTCCTGTCAGATATTATGCAAACTATAAATATCTCTGAGGTGAAAAGATGGAATACCAACCCCATAGAAAACGAATGCAAAACTCCCTTAACTTCAAGAAAACCATGTTTTTGCTGATAAGAAATGTTATCGGCCAGATGCTCAGCTAAGCACATGAACATAATTCACCTAAGAGTGAGTTATGTTGCTCTTAGCTTCTAGGACTTTTGCTCAAAATCCAGGAGCACAGCTGATGTTTTAGGGGACTCCTTGACTTTGGTTTGATGTGATATTTACACCAGTTCAAACTTCTCAAGTCCATTCTTTTATTTTTTTTTATTTTCCTATTCCTTAACTGATCTGCAAAAGGATGATGGTTATTATAATCTAATTCCTTGGTTCTGTGAAGCAATCAGAAGTTTTCTGACCTGGCAGTTTAGATATAGCTGACAAAAAACCAAACCTAAAAATAAATACAAATGCACATAAATCTCAGCTAACACAAAATTCTCACCTCATATAGACAAAGCGTGCCACTAAATTCCAACTAGAGCTAAAATAAATCATTATGTATTGTGAACAACCTTGAAGACTAACAGAGTAAAAGTATTTCAGACCACAAGATGAAACATTTTTACCAAAATGAGGTATTTTTATTTCTTCTTCTAAAGAGGAGAGAAAAAATAAATCTTTTAAATTTTTCTAGTATGACTGCATTTAAGAGAGGTCTTCACTGGTCTTGTACTTTATGGCTATGCCATGCAACACCTCCTAGAACCACAAACTTGATATAAGTGGCCCAATTTAATTCCTTACTTTTTTGGGCCTTTTTCTTAATTCAATCTTCTCCATTGTTCTACTTGTCCAACAGTGTCTGTTCCATATATTTACAGGATATGTATATGCGTGCATCCTACATAATAATGCAACACATGGTATTGTTATTGTGGGAGTGAATCACATAAGAAAAATTTAAGTTAATATCTCAGTATTTCCTTCCTGTATTTAATCAAACAACATAAACACAGTCTTTGTAATCAGCTCAGAGAAGCTGGAAGTCTGCCGTGGTAGACACTATCCATCTCAATCTGCAGCACTTCATCCCCTCAGTTCTGTTCCCTTCCCCACTGTGAGAACCAAAACAACAACAATCGCCTGAAGTCTGAACTCAACATAGCATTTGGTCTTACAGCCAAAACTCTTCGAAAGAAATAAACAGAGAAAAATCTTAAATTGTGTTTGTCAAGGCAATGAAACTTGCAGGCAAGGAAAGGATATAATGATAAAATGCGCTGATGAGGGTAGATTCACAAATATCACAGAAAGTAGAATGTTAATTTTCCCGTGTTACTGTTTGCTTTTATTTTGTTTTCACTAAATTTCAACAAAGTAAATATAATTTCTCTTCTTCCAAGCAGCCGTGACTACTGCTGCTAACCCAGTTTTACATTACTGTGATGGTAACAGATTACACAGATATCTCTCTTGGCTCCCTGTTTCCGCTCATACTTATTCTCAAAACCATTCTACGAGAAGCAAGAAAGTACATCCTCACCATATCTAACACCTTTCCTCCCTCCTCTCTCACCCTGTCCTGCTGTTTGTGCCCCTTCTGAACTTTTTCCCTCTGTCGAGTGAAGATCCTGCTCACTTGACCCAAAGAATATCTGGCAAACTGCAGCCCTTCAAACCATGGCGATAACATCTTCTGCCACTTGGGATCAGGAAACCATCAGATATTATCTTGTTTATTTATACTGCAAATTCTTCCATGGAGAGATTATCCACTTGGACACTGCCTGGTACAAATGGAAACCTGTTCCCAACTGGCCTTTTGGCAAGACAGAAGAAAGGAAGACCTACTTGTGTGTTATTTATATATTTCTATATACATTAAACCAATATACATGCTGTGTATTCCTACTTAGAGGAGCAGTTCATATTTTTATTGAGTGTTCCGTCTTTAATTCACTGATATAATGCAGCAATTGTTGATTTTTTCCTAAATTTAGTAGCAGCAAATGTTATTTCATTAGTGTATCTGCCTAGGGTTTTCTTCACAATAAATTCTGCATAAAGGCTGCAGCCAGGGTGCACACAGTACTTTTATTTATACCAGGGTTCCCCCCAGGGGCAGTAAAAAGCACCAGGCCTTCCAAGCACCCAAGGATTGCCTGTCCTTTATTCCCTCTTTGCTTTGTTAGGCACCCTCAAGTCCAAGTACACTTAGAGATTAAAATAAAGTGCAGGTGTAGAGGTGGGCATGAGAATGGTTAAAACTGGAATTAGAGAGGGAGAAATACAAGCGAGGAAGCAAATTCTCAACATCAGTTCATTGCTTCATGACCTGTCACTTGCTCCTTGTAAATTTTATGTGGGAACTGATTTATGGGGCAAATCAATCACTCTAGCAGAAAGAAACCTGTCTTTAAAACTGTGTGAAAGCGTCTGCTGTGACAGCATCCATGCAGCATGAATAAAGATCGAGTACAAAGTTCTTTGCTTTAGAGGCTTGCGAAAGGTTTATGTAAAAAAAAAACCCACCCACAACCCCAAAAGAAACAAACCTAGAAACATTTGCCAAAATAATTAAAAAATAAATAAATATCTAGTCACTATAATTCACCTCTGCCCTACAGGTGGAGTTTTCTACTTACTTAACATTGAAGTACCGGAGAAAGAGAAGTTGTGTGGAAGAATGTCTTAGTGTACAAGTAGATATTCTAAGAGGTATTTTGCTCCTTATGGGTAGTACAGAAATACTTACAGGGCACAGTTAAGGAAAAAGCCTTAATTACGCTACACATTGCAGCACAGGTTACAACAGCAAAGCCTTACTTCAAGAAGTAGATTGTTGAATTGAAAGAAACGTGTCCCAGTAACACCTGCTGGTGGACAAACGATCCCTTTGCAGTGGGTGCACATGTACCTTGCTTGCCTCTCTATCCATGGGGTCAGATCCAGGACAAGCACAGACCTACAGCCAAATGACCTTGTTCTTGTTTGAAGAAGTCTTTGAGCATCGGTGACCCTTGTATCTGTGACGCCACCTTTAACCCAGATCACCATGACCAGCTGAGAAGTTCAGATCTAATTTCATCCTCTGAAACAGATGAACCTATAATAAAACAGAAAAGACATTATAAACTCTAAAAAAATCATAAATTGTCTTTTTCACCTAGGACTATTTTTTGCCGTTGAAAACAGGGAAGTGCCACATTATTCCCTTAAAGTCCAAACTACTACCAAAGAGTTTAAGAGACTCTGGCATGATGATGAGGAATAGCTGGAGAAGGAGAGACGTACACCTGCAACTCAGACATGTGCACTCAAGCATTGGTGTCTCCAGGTACTGAAGCAGAGACAATAAATCAAGGAACTAAGACACTGCTCTGGTAAGAGAGAAGTAGGGATTTCATTTTCCAAGGCCTTATTAGGCTAAGAGTCTTAATGGCTGCAATGAGCTCAGCTGGAAAGGATAGTATCTGAAAGCAAAGGAAACCTCTGATGATTTTAAGTACTTTAATTTTTATCCCATAAACAATTCATATGGGATGAGCTATGTAATAGCTTTTTTATGGTAATTATATCTATTTGTTTGGTTTTTTACCAGATCATTAAAGCTACTGAGGCTGCTGGAGAGCCTTTTTTCTTTTTTTTTCTTGAACTGTTTTAACAGTTCTTATTTGATTGCTGGAGTTCAGTGATGACAAAGATTTATAAGCAGACAAGAAAAGGTATTTTTAAAAAGCTTGCCTTCTGAATATAAACAGTCCTTCCCTCTCGAAATCATTTCAGTGACAACATTTTTCCTTTATTAAAAAGAGGAAAACAACACAGAAGCAGCTATCTAGAAAAAATGTTAACAAAAATATTTTCTTTTTTCCTCTAGTGTTACAGGAAAAAGGAGAAGGCAAGTGGAAAGAAAAACATTTTATTAATGAGGTCTGGCACAAGTTCAAACATAAATGTTGCTTCATGCAGTGGGACTGTGGGATCGGGTCACCGGAATGAAATCAAGAGCAACTTAATTCCACCCTGAAATTCAGCTCTGGAAACAATTATTAATTTAACTCAATCTCTTGCATGGGATTGCTGTTGTAAAACCATGGGATGCAGGGGGGTGGAGAAGGGTAAAGGGATGTACAGATACATTTACCTATAAATGCTTCCACCAGAACACAGAACTCTGAATTCAAGTTTAAAACCCCATCTCCAATATAACACAGTACAGTGAGGGCTGGTTCAGAGGAAATTAAGCTCTGAGACCCCTTCTAGAGCAACACTTCAGTTTTACCATCTAACAGCCTGAGGAACCAAACTATGACAGAAAAATACCAATTTACTTACACACTTACTGCCCAAGTTTTGAACACACAATTAGTTTGATATGGGCAGATTTTTCTAATTATAAACAGTGGTGTGCATTTATGAATCTTCACATCATTCTGTAGCACGCTGGGTCCAATGACAGCATTTGCCACCTGCATTGCAATTCTCAGAAATTTAATTATACCACTGTGCGCATATCCCTGAAGTTTTGGCATCACTTAGCCTACTATCACATTAATATTATTTGTTGTACCTGCTTAACCTTTGTATTTTCTAATAGGTTTTCCAAGTGGTTTTACATACACTTCATTGTATACCACACAGCAGCATGAAACTGAGACAGAAATTTACGTAATTTTCCAAGGTGTAAACTTATCTTCCATTCAAAGCCATCAAATATCATCTATCTGTATATCACTGTCTTTTTTTTCAAAGTCTCAATCATATCTATCTGCAATTCCATTTTCAGGAAGCAGAATTTCATACAGTACATTAGAAGTAATTTATTTCCTTCCATTAAAACATTCATTTACATTTTTAATAGCACAGATTTCCTAGAAGTGAACGCATTTTAAACACATTTTAGATTTATATTGTTGAAAAAGGAACATAAGTTGGTTATAAGGCTCTTCCTATTCAACTGCTGTACTTGACCAGCCATTTCTTAATGGATCTCAAATTTGCCCCAATGTCTGGTCTGCACTGCCAGAATCAACACAGGTTTTAGGAGGAGGTGCAACAGTCATAGATCCATTATTTCCACAGCGCAGATACAGCAAAACCTGCTTCTCAGGATGCTGCTTTTCTACCCGCTTCCCCTTCCTATACTTATATAGCGCTTCTCCGACCCACGTGTCTGATGTGGGGGGCTTGTGGTGCCAAGCCGTTTTGACAGAGCTCTGGATCAAAGCACAGGAAATTTGTCTCCTGCTTAAACACAAACTGTGTGATGAAAGGTAGTCCCACGCAAAATGTTCACCTGAAAAACTGCTGTTGATTTTTTTATCTACTGCCATCATAAAAACCTGACTGTCAGTCAACTAAAAAAAAGCCAAACTTTTTTTTTTTTTTTTTTTGCTGGTTCTTTTTAGTAAAAGCATCAGCTATTGAGAACTAGAGAAAAAACAGATCTTATACCCACTGTGATTCAAAAAGAAAAATATTAAACTTCATAGGATTAATTGCCCTTGAAAAGCAAAAAGGGCAAATTTTAGTAGTAGAAAGTATAAAACCATCCACTTTACAAACCAGAATAAAATTATTATTGACATTACCATTTAAGACAGCCTGGTTAGGGGCAGCACAGCTAAACTGTCCTGCTGACACTGCTATTCTTTGCAGTGCCAGCAAGGCAAATTCCTGGATGATCCGTACACCATGAAAGACCTCTAGCCCCTTTCACCTGTTGTTTTGGATAACCTTAAGCCAGTAGGATCAAGGGAAATGTATTCTGTGTTCACAGCCTTGTCAGGAAAGGAGAGCAGAGGCATTTGTGTAAGAGATCTTCATCCAGGTCCTATGAGGAAGCTGACATACAAAGGCACTGGATATTCTTCTACAGTCTAAATTGAAAGTCCACAATGCCTCCCAAAGCCCTGTACCTTGAAAAAAAATCATATCTGCTGCTCCTTCTTTAACATATCTGCTTCAAAACCTATTGCTTTCCAACTGAGTTTCTCAACCACTTTTGGAAAGAATTTGAGAAAATTTAGGAAGTACATAAAAAGCACATAAAACCACAAAAAAATGAATGTGTGTCATCATTGCCTCAATACTTTAAAGTGACTAAATTCAGAACACGAGTTCTGGTGCATAGACTCTATAAATTTCAACTGATACATTTTTGTTTATTTTTTTTTTTTTTTTTACTTTTTTTTCAGAATTTAGCTGAAGCAACATATACTGAATGCCCCAGAGAAAGATCTAGGATATGGTATAATGGTATATATCTGGGCACAGGCTTTAGATCTTTTAAAATAACTATGCCTATAGGAATTTCATTAAGTTAGAAATAATTACTGACAAAAAGACCAAGATCAAGATCCAGCACTATGAAACTCATTTCATTCATCTGACAAGTGGGTAACATTTCCAAAGACTTGTTCATGTCTTTTCATTGACTGAAGAAGTTGCTCATAGAAGAAGCTCAATAGCTGCTTTCAATCAAAAATTGTGTGTTGGGGTTGGGGGGGGAAAGTAGGAATGAATTTAAGCAGAAGAGAAGGGAAAGACATGAACAACTGAGATGTGCTCCAACCTGCAGCACTTCTGCCTGTGATCCTCAGACAAAAACAAGCAAAGCTCTTGATACTCCTTGTATTGTGATGAGACAAAGCTGCTTGACTATTCCGACACTCGTGCAGGAAAGAATGAGATTTGCCTATTTGGGACCCAACCCCAGCACAAACAAAGTCCACATCCCCAGCAGGGTCTACCACATAAGCCACCACTGCAAGGCCAGAAGGCAGCTCCCATGGGAATAAGCATCTGCAAAGCTCTGCATATGTTTATGAATGTCTCCTAGCCTCCTCCAAACCATAATAATTTGCAATACTTTTTTAGATGTTTTTCATGCATGAGAACAAGAACTACAGTGCTGCATAAATGGCTGAACTCAGTGCATCGCCCTTAATGCCATTTTGACAGGAGAGGGCCACTGAACACAACATGTGCTGACAAAGGAATTGCTAATGATGAGTAGAAGAAGAAATGACATTGTTAGTTCTGCAAGATTCTTCACTTTAAAACTGCTTCTGCCAATCCTGGCACATATTTCATATCTTTAATGTTCAATCTTGTTTGCCATTATAAAGCAAATATTTAAGTTCCTGTACTCTCTGAGGTTTCCCTGGGCTTGCAGCAGAAATTTCTCTGCTGCCTTAGACACCAATGCGTCAGAGGGAGACTGCAGAAACTGAGCCCAGAAAAATGGGAGGCCAGCCCTGGTCGGACAAGGAAAAAGATCTGAAGAGTTTGAATCTAACCTGAGTTAAAAGGCTGGCTCAAGTCACCAGGTCCATTGCCATCACATGTTGTGATCAAAGGGAGGGACATGGAGGTTTTGAGACACTTCCCAGGGTTGTTCAGAGTCAGTCCACTTGGGAGGTCAATTAAAAAGTGATAGAAGGTGCAGCCTGTTCACTAATTTCTGTTTAGTCATTTCTATCTGGCCACAGATCTACAAGCGTCATGATGTGTCATCCCCTAACACCTCTCTGCAGTCCTCCAAAAGCTCAATTTCTCAATAAATCACCTTGTACGACACCCTCATAAATGACTTCCATATTGAGAGATGGTCAGTTATGATTCTAAGATATCAAACAACATTTATTTTAATGTATGCCTATGACTGAGATTTTCAGGAATGAAGCAAGACAGAATTTTAAAGCTGAATCAAAAATTTGGAAGCTTTCTTCCAACTCATTTCATTTTCAAAAATATCCAATTGATTTTCAAACATATGTTTTATTAACTTCCAGTGTGCTTCATAATTGTTTTGGCATTTTCTGGTCTGGAAACTGAAATGGCTTAAGACACCTTTGAAAATCACAGTTGTAATGCTGAACACATATTGTTTCTATTTACTTAAAGAGCTTTGCCGTTTTCAGAGCTTCCTCACTTGTTTTCTTACAGTGAATGCAGGGGATGGGAGCCAGAAGCTACTAACAAATTTAAGAACCAAACAAATGAACAAAGAGAGAAAAAAAATGTAGAAAAGGAAAGAATATGAAGTATCTATGTGTCAAAAAGTTTTCAAAAAATGTAGATTTAAGTTACCTTGAAAGCAAAACCATTAAAGTCTGTAATTACACAAAGGAGAATTTGAAGCTAAATGAATTACAAAAATAAGATGGCTCTGACTGTGTTTGCCAATATTTCCTGCTTTATTCCAATTAACCATAACTTTATAATTTGACTTTTTTATTTTCACTAGTCATTCTGAGACAATGTCAGCATTGAATCCATAAGTATTTCAAGAATTAATTAAAATGTCATGAAATAGTTCTCTCATTAGCATATATATGGTCATAAAAATAATTATAATTACTTCTTAGAGGTGGAGGAGAGTTAAGTTTGATTGATGGAATTAATGAAAACGCGGACAGTTCCAACATACTAAATAGCAGAAACTTGAAATATTAACTATCTACTATGCAAAGTTATAATAATTACAGTAAGAGCTAAAAAGATTAGTATTCAAAAAGAATAATGTACCTTAGAGCCTAAAATACCCGCTGCAAATTATGAATGTATTTTCAACTGTTTATATCATTCTCAGAAGAAAAATATCATTTTGATTAACTTCCAAAGTCTGCTAGATTAATAGGTATTTGCAGTCTTAGAGAGAGTACAATCAATCCCTCTAATCTTGTTATCAGATGATAAACAGCTTGGTGACCTGATTTAAGTGTTATGATTTTAAGGAAGTAATAGCGTATAATAGTTTCCAAATGCCTGCTAAGAATTTGCAAGCTGTATAATACACCAAAAGATATGCAAATAAATGACATTAAAAGAAACATTATAATTAGTGTTGGAATGCATATAAACTGCTTGTCCAGCCATAAGCAACCCAATCTTATTTCGGTTGTGTTTCTTTAAATTTATTCTCTCTTTTAAAGACCTGCAACACAGTAATGATATTCTTGGAAGCCCAGGTGAACCCACTCTGCAAATGGGTAAATTGTTAAGCTGAATAAAAACTTTAAA
>NW_010110219.1:0-16921 GCF_000699245.1 Pterocles gutturalis | reverse complement strand
GCAAAACCACCCCAGCCACAATTTGCAAGAACAATAAAATGAGATTAACATGCAAGTGGTACGTTCATGATACTTATTGCTCTTCTCCAGTTCTCCAGACACTCACTTGATACTCTTTTTTTTTTTTTTTTTTTTTTTGGGGGGGTTTTTTGGGGGGGGGGGGGGGCGCGGGAAGGGGTTGGAAGGGACCTTAAAGGATTCCAACCCCCCTGCCATGGGCAGGGACACCTTCCACTAGGCCAGGTTTCTCAAAGCTTCATCCAGCCTGGCAGCAAAGCTCAGCTTCTGCTTGAGCAATCCCCTGGTGCCATTTGCAGACTCCCTTTGGCCTGACTGCTCTCCTGTCCCTTGCTGCATGGCCTCTGGAAGGCATTTGCTCGTTTTCTATGTGATTCTTCAACCTGCTGCTCCTACCCAAGGTCCTGCAACTCAAATCCATCCAAGCAAATGGACCAAGGCTCTGGTTCTTCTGCCTACTAAGGATCACGATGTGCAGCTCACCTCTCTTTTAAACATTGATTTTTAATGCAAAGGCAGGACGTGGAAGCTTGCTGATGACAGGCTAGCCCAAGACTTCAAGAATCAATTCAGCCAAAGCCCAAAGTCAGGCAGCTTAATGTCCTGAAGAACATTTTGAATGTTCCTGATGCCTTTTAGAAGGGTGGATCATTAAAGACATGGGCAGAAGCCTCAGATCAAGTAGAGCAGGGAAAAAGGAAGTTGAGCAAGAAGAAGAATCATTTTTAGACCATAAAACTAACATCAAAGGCAAAACTATAGCGTACAAGACAGGTATTTCTGATTCCTGACAGTGAAATTTTTGTTTCTAGCTTTGCTCATAAAGAAAAGCCATGCTACCCTCCACCCTCACTCTGCTTTCCATCACAGATGGTCACAGACTGAGGCTGCCTGGACCTGCCCCAGGGGCTGGTTTAGCCTCCTTGGAGTTATTCTGTAGAAGTATTAAGGGCTTCATCATTTATCATGCAGAAACAATAATTTTTAAGCATTTAATTCCTTTGTTGTTCACACCCAGCACTACAGTGAGGCGGCACTAGCTGTAGTGTATGTCCACACCGCTATCCAGGACCAAGTGGATGAAATAATTTTGCTCTATGATGTCCCAAGTCTCAGGAAATGCTCTGTCTGACATTAACAGGTCAAGGAGGCTTCAGCTCTGGTACAAGTTGTCTTCTACACCCACTGATGTTTTTCTAAATTTACCCCCATTCCCAGCAGGTGAGACAGAGCTTCTTAAACAGTTTATTAAAGTAAAAAAATCCCTACCCTGATAGACAAGAACCTCCCTCTTACCTACAACACATGTTGCGTTTCATGGCAGGCTGTCCACACCAAAAAATGACCTGCAAGTTCTGCATGGGATCCCAGCTGCAGCCGAGGAGAGGCTGACAAGAAGCCCAGAAGAGACGCTTTAATTGGTATTAGCCTTTCTACCCATGCCTCTGTACCACACTATTGTCTGTTATTTCCAGATGGCACATGGCTGATTTTTTTTTTTAAAGCAACTGTCAAGTTTGTGAAGAATTATTTTGCAGAAGCATTTAACTGCATTTAAAGGTCTTTTTTTTTTTTTTTTTTAATAAAACATTTCTAATCTCACATTCCCCCCTCTAATCACACAAAGTTTCAACTAAAAAAAGCACCACACGGCAGGGAGAAGCGGGAGGGAGTGGGCACACACAGCTGTGCATGCTGCTGCCAGGGAGTTTGTTTTCCCTTCTGGTATTGATAGAGATGCTCTGACAATTGTGCCAGTTTCTCACAAATGCCATGTTTTGCAAACTGCCAAATTAAAGAGTGAAGATCTTATTTTTTCGGCATTATGTTTTAAAGATTTTTTTTCTCCCCTAAGGGAGCATATGGTGGAAGGTGACATATTTCAAATGGTCTTACTGATGGCTGGTACCCAGGAAAGGATGACTCTGTCAAGTCATTACTTGCTACTTGTTGTAAGCACCTGGTATTTTTGATCCATAGGTAGAAGCTTCCACCAAGCCATGGAAAAAAAAATGTAGTCTCTCATTGCAAGGGGATATAATTTGCTATTTTTATTCTGCTTGAAAAGAAACTACTAGCATGGACTCTCCCCCTCTCCTTGAGCTGTGGTCCTCGTACTGACAGTTGTAGGTATGAAATTTTACTTTCTTCCTCTCAGACTTGGTTTATAATGCCTTGTACAGAAACCACACATGCTTCAGTAGGACTTTTTTTTGGACTGATTGATCTTCAGCACTGTAACAGAATGAAAGAATAAAACAGACCTGGAACAAAGCACTGCTATTTATAAATTGAACAGCAGCAAGGAGACAACCATGGGGTCCTAAACTCCATTCTAGGGTTAATTTTTACTTAAGCGTTGATTGATTAAATAAGGGGCCTCTAATCTGAGGGGTGGTTAGTCATTCAAAGAAATATTTGCAACTGCAACTCGGTTGCAATCACAACTTTGCAACTCAGAATGATTGGAGAATTCCTCATGCAAAAGATGTCGTTGCAGCACATCACTGTCCCTAGTGTGGATCTTTCTGTCCGTCTCCTTTGCACCAGGGCAGGACTGCTCTTCAGCAAGGGAAATCTGGGGCTGGCTGGCAGCTTCTGTTTCCTGCAGTCTACCCCGCCCTTTACCAGATACTCAGATAGCTGGTACTAATTTATCTCTCTATCTTTCTGCATTTACATGACCAATGTTACAAACCCAAGAATTTTTTCCTTTCAAACAATTGTACTCCCATTGTGAGTTGAGACTAGGTCTTTCATCAATTATTCACTGTTCTGAATTCTGTAAGTATTATATCTCAGGGCAAGTTTGTGTTTCTTCTCACTCTTCAGAAGTACATATTGGAAAATATGTGCACCTCAGCAGAGAGCATATGGGAGACACATTCACTTTTAGAAGGAAAAAAAAAGCACCTCTAGCATGCTCTCATTGCATATTTGAATGAGGACCTCCAGTTCAACAGTATTCCAGACTTATAAATAGGGATGTTTAAAGACACTGATATTTTCAAGTAGAACTGTCAGAATTATAACTCGACCATAATTTTTTATTCTTAGTCATATTTAACCTTTCTCCATTAATGGTTCCTGCCTTCAAAATTCAGAAAACAGAAATGTAGGTATAGCAATGAACTAATTTTTTAAAATGCGTACTTTGCCTTTCTTTCTCTTGGTTTTCTATCAACATTATCTTGATTGCAATTGCTAAACCAATGACACTTAAAAAGTTGTCATATGATTTTGTTTTCAAATTAAATATTCCTATATGGGATGAGGTAAATTATTTGAATTTGGCACAGAAAATAATGTATTAATTAACGTGCCGTGAGTTGCATTTTTCAAAATCTCTCAGCCCTTCTGTGATAACTTTTCCTAACATCATCCTTGATAAACCTTTCACTATGTCAAAAGAAGAATTAGGCTAACTTAAATATTTTCTGATAATCCTAACGTTGTAATCCCACTGTTTATCTTTGAAAATGCTTGACATAAGAACAGTAAGGATTAGAAAAACTTGAGCAGAACTATGTTTCTTAGTTTTAAAACATTAGGTTTTTTTTCTTCTTTCTCTTTGCTTCTCTCTCTATTCTAGGACACAGAAAACACCCAGCAAAAACCTGGACATGGTCCTTACAAGCATAGTTTATAATATTGAGGGGATTTCTACACACAACATTTTACAGAAAATATAATCATTAAAAACTAACACTAACAAAGAAAAAATAAAGGTCTAACGAGATTATGAATAAAGGATATTGTTGGGTTTGTTTTTAATGAGACACTGATGAATTTTTCTAGTGTCTTTATTCTTACCCATCTTTTTAGTCAGATTTAGTGTAACCTAAGTTATTTTCCAACTAGTTCTCTCAAACAGTACAAAACCTTATATCTCCTACTAGTTTAGAAATATGCAGGTACTTGCATCTTTCAGAGCCTTTGTGAATATTGTACAACTTTCAAGTCTAACCTACTTTTCCTTTTTTTTTTTTTCCCTGGAAATATTCTGTGGTCCCTTATGAATGTTGCAAGATTCACAAATTCTAACTGCTGCTTAAAGCGGCAAAAATTAACATCTCTGAGAATGTCATTGAGATATGCAGACATTTCCTGCCCCAGTAGACTAGATTTTGATGGAACATCCTTTAAAAGGAATTTTTAAGCTTCCCAAAACCTATAGGAAAAAAAATGCAAATTATGAATTTCCCTCAAAGTTCTCCCACGGATCAAAACATGTTGGAATAGACTGGAAAATACTATTATTATTCTCTGCATCCCTGAAGTACTGTTTCCAAATGGCAGAGTGTAGGAATCCCCTAGGTAGTACTATTTTTTCTTTTTTTTTTTTTTTTTTTTTTTTAACCCTGTCCCTGAAACAACCAGGCAAATAAGCTGATAAATAAAACACACAGTACCTGGGTAGGTGGAAATCCAGATTGGGTTTGAAACACGTATAGTAGTTTATTGACTCAAAGCATATGCTATTACTGCTACTAGGGGGTAGAAGTTTCTTCTGCTAATGTCCTGAGGATCGGGGCTCTCCTCCATTGACACCTTCTAATGCAGCTGAATTTCACAAAAGCTCGTAATGTGTAATTAAAGAATACCCCGTAATACATTTCAAGTCTCAAAGGAGAACAAAACAAAATCATATCCCTATTATAGAATTTGATCTTGTGAGTTATGACAGCCACAGAAGAAGAAGAAACTTGTGCTACTGAATTCTGCAGAGGTGCATGTGCATCTCTCATACGTGCATCTGGCCTGTTGTAAGAATCTTTTGAATGGAAGGAATAAATCTGCTAACAAAATCTGGTCATAAAAATATACCTTGATTATAAAAACACAAAGAATGTTCCTGTCCAAAGATCTAGTGATAACCAAGTGGAAAAAATATTCACAGTCTGAGAGTAGGTGACATATGTAATTAACAGAGACTGCTGTTCACAGATGATGTACAGACAACCACCCGGTCTTGACCGCAGTACACAAAGCTGTTATATTACCAAAGATTAATTTCTTAAAAGTGTATTACTCACTTTCAGGTAAAAGAAGTCTAAAGCAGTCCATACTACAATCCATGTACAATGGGTGACTTAACAGTGTTAGGAGAGAAAATAACATGCTTTTAAAACACAACATTTCCTGCTCGTGACTGCTCCGAATGCGACAAGTCAATACCTTCAGCGTTTCTATTGATTCACTGAATATTTCCCCTCCAAAGATATGCATTTCTTTTAAAGGTAACTAGTAGGTAAGGTCCAACACCATACCTTATTAAAATTTTCCAGTCTTCCTACAGTGCATCCCCAAATGTGCAAGGTGCTCCCCATGCACATCAGTGAGGCTTACTCCGTACCCGCCTGCAGACCCTCCACAAGCTATGTTTTCTACCACAAAATATGGTACTTGTACACCTACAAAGAGTGGAACTGTTTAGGAAATCTTGAAGACAACGTTATTCTCTGCTCTCTGAAGGAATGAGCGGTTTCCCCTTTTAGGGGGGACATAGGACACAAGTTTCCTCTGCTTTATTGTTGTTTTTGTAATTTGACCCTGTCTGGGAGCCAAACTCAACAGACGCTTGCTTACCCTTACCCTCCTCCTTCCCCCCTTCTCCTGGGGATGGGGAAGAGAATTAAAGGGGTGAAGGGAAAAGAGACTCATGGGTTGAGATAAGAACAACTTAATAACTAAACTACAATAATATTGGGAATAAAAATAATGATGATAATAATAGCACTAATGTATAGAAATGAGTGATACGCAGAGATACTGCTAACCACCGATGGACAAGGCTCAGCCTGTTCCCAGCTAACAATCCCAGAGCAAGGAGAGTCCTGAAACTGCAATCGCAGAAAAGAGATAAGAGCATCTGAGAGACTGAGACAACCCTGAGAGTGGGTTGACCCGGAGAGAGGTGACCTGGAGAGAGAGACAGCACTTCTGGACGGAGCCTCATCTCTACACTGGGCATGCCGTGCATGATATGGAATAGACCATTGGCCACTTTGGGTCTCCGTCCTAAACCTGAAGTCAAATCCTGGGCTAGTAACTGGGGCTGTGCTCCCTCCCAGCTTCTGCTGCCCCTGCAGACACTGGCACAGCAGAGACACTGGAAAGTCCCTGACTGTCCTGGCAGCAGCTCTAACCATCAGTGTGTGATCAGCTTCTCCTCAGCACAAATCCAAACCAGAGCCTCTCACTAGCTGCTGTGAAGAAAGTTAAATCTGTCCCAGATGAAACCAGGACAGCTGTTTTGGCACAGCTGCCCAGACAGAAGGGCTGGGAAGGATCACCCCACCTGCCCCATCTTTTGTAGGGCATGTACTGTGAGCACTGTACCAACAACTTTGGCATGGCTGAAATGAGAATGAATGAAATAGTTTCTTATCATCCAAGGATGTTGCTATTCTGTGACCGTTTCTTTATTCAAAGACAAACTATATAGTAAAATAAAAGTTTAAGAATGAAATATCAAGCTTTTTCCTTGAAAAGTCAAAAATAATGCTACTTATTTTTCTTTATGGGGTAGAGGGTAGAAGAGGGGAGAAAATTGTTTTCCCAGATTAAAATGCAAGTAGATGGGAACTGCAATTTTCTGCTCTAGAGGAAATACTGGGCCTTTAATCATGGCACTTTTATAACTATAGGGAACTTAGTTCTAAGTAATAAGCCCTTGAATTTTAGCATTTTGCTGACGTCTTGAAAAAGATTATAGACTCTTGTTTTGGTTATAATACTGAATTGGTGAAGCAAATATTTTCCCCTCCTTTCTATAAAAAAATGAAAGGATAAAGTTTTAGTTCCATTTTCCAACTTAACAGCACTTCTTTTTTACTAACTCACCCAGCTTCCCGATGTGCAATACAGTGTTGAGACATACAAGAAAAAAAAAAAAGCCACAAAACTAGAGGTTATGACACATACAGTCCATGCTAAAATATGAGTAGCCTTCTTTTATGGGCCACTGCTCTGGGATATCTATTTTTACTCTGCATTTTTGATTATGCTGCCACCAGCAGCTTTCAAGACATAAAAAGGCAAATGACAGGTGCTGTCAGTGACTTGAACAAAAGCTGTGGAAATTCACTGAGCATGTAATACGGTAGATTTTAGCAAAGCTAAAAACCCACGGTAGCTTTGACTAACTTGATCTTTCAGAAAGCTATTTGAGGAAGAAAAGTCACAAAATAATGAATTGGATGTAGCATTACATAATGAAGAACTCCCTGGGGTCTTGTCTGCTGCCTTAGCTCATAAATTGTAATGATTTTCATGTTAGATCAAAGAACAGCATAAACTAAAATTGAGATAAAAACAACTATTCATTGCCCTCAGGTGTATAGCTTTTGTTTTAAGACACTCGTAAGCAGCACCATAGAAGGTATTTCTCTCTTTACACAAATCATTGCTCTGTAATCTTTTCTGTGACAGTGTGAACAAGTCCATTGTTGGAAGCATACACCTCATAGGCCAGTTTTCTTTAACCTTCCTCTCAAGTTATAGATAGCCAGGTGGAGCCAATATTCCCTTTTGGTTTTTGAGCGGGGGGGAAAAAAAGAAAAGAAACTAAGATTGTCTCCTCAATGAAAGCAACAGAAAAAAACCCCCACACCTTAGGATTTGAAAAGAAAAACGTGCAGTTGGCAGAGTCCACAGAAGAAAGAAGGGGCAGAAACATTAAATTGCACGTGTACAGCAAGAACATATTCACTGCTGGGGATTCTGCTGCATTACTGCCTGTGAGTGCAACGGGCAAGCTCTTCTGTATTCACCGGGAAGAGCTTTGGCTTGGGGAAAGCGGCATGGAACAAGGACACATGGAAAAGGTTTCCTTCTTTGGGTGTTAGGATGTCAGGACAAGGTTACAGAAAGTGGAAAAATAATTACTATGCAACCTTGGGTGACTGGACAGTTGAGCACCCCCATCCATGGATGACCAGGTCTGGAGTATTCTGCTTCCCATTACACTCAGAAAACAGGAATTTCCAAAAACTGATTTATATATATAAGGAATGTTACATCATCAACATGCCATCAATTTCCGAGCAAACATATTTTCAATAGAGATCAATCCTGCCAGAATTCAAATATTGGTAATTTGTTAAGGCCAAAAAGGGCAGCAGTATTTAACAATTTAAAACATGTTGCAGTAAGCAGGAAAGGACAGAGACCTCTTGGATCACTCTTGGAGAGTGAACTCCAAGCAGTGTAGAAGCTACAGGGTATATTTTAAAAGATTTTTTAAAAGTACACAAGTTTATGCTGTTTCTTTTCACTAGCACCATAATAACGTATTTACAACAATGTAATAGTTAGATTTCGTTTCCGGACAGGGATAAAGTGACACAGAGAGGTGATTTTAAGAAATTATCTACTAAAAGAAATCAGAAATTATTTTTCAAACTCAAAGGCAAGTAATTTTTTCCTTTCTTCATGCATTATGAATGAATTAATTCCCAAAAATTTCTTAATACAAAAATACTTTATTACTGTTCAGGGATAAAAAACTCATGAAATCTAAAATGAAAATGCCTATTATCAGAAATGGAAAAATAATAATTTGTCAAACTTAGCTTCACCTTCAGTTCATTAAATATTCATGAGCAGATCCTGAGTCCCTTAAATTTGTTATTTGGGCTTATGTGGTATTTGCTCACTCCAATATGTTTTGCTTATGGATCACCACAGCATTCAGCACTGGATGTGCATGGGATCTTCACTGGTCAGCTGTGATTAATCACATAATTTCATTCACATAATTTCTCTTCCTTGATTGGATGAATATGATTCTCTGCAACAAGAGAAGTTCCTGCTGTTGTCTCAAGGGCTTTGAAACACTCAGAGAGGGTTAGAAAGTAAGTGGGTTTGGAGATGATAGAAAACGCTAATGTTTTTTCTTTCTGGCTCACTGAGACCTCAGAGTCATAGTTCCCACCAGCCTAATGCAAGATTTATTGGCTGGTTACAGAATTTGAAATTAATTTTCTTTTTTCCATGGTCTTGTAGGTGCATGTGCTGAGATATGAAGAATGGAGGCAGATTTTTTCCACTTGTGTTAATTGCATGGTGGGGGCTCTTAGGGTCTGCCCCCTTGCTGTGGTAAGTTGCACACCAACAGTCTTAAAACCTACTTTTCTCTGTTCTCCTGAGCTTAAATTCATTTTGGGTTAAATCTTTCTGTATTTACTTAGTTTCTCAGAGAGACTGTACACCACGAATGTTCCACAAATGCTTAGTTGTAAAGAGGTTTTTTGGACAAATTCAGTCTTTATGATAAGCATTTCTCAGAAGACAGCTTGATCATACAAATACCTGGGGGAAAACCAATGCACAAAGGAAAAAAAGTCCTTAAAAATTTTATGTTACTTTTTCCTAATAGTCACCACATCTTGTACAATATTTACATGTTACTGCCCAAAGTAACTACCAAGTACAAGTAATATTAGAAAAGTGCTATTCCAAATACTTGAATTAAAGCTAATTTTATCCTGAATCCAATATTGTAATCAAAGCATTCAGCTATGGAACAGTCTGATAACACCCCCATGGCAAAGGGGATGGAACTACTAGACGATCTTTAAAGTTCCTTCCAACCCAGACTATTCTATGATTTTGTGATAAAACTAGGTAAAAGCATATTCAAGTTAACCTCAGGGGTAAGGTGTATGCACGGGAGGAAGAAAATAATATGGGGTGTGACACATAAGGTAAAGAAAGGTATAGTGTGTTTTCCCTGCTACAGGTCCAGATGAATTAGGTTTAAAGTTCTTTGAAAACATTTAATTAAAAATGGGCAGAGCAACCAAAAGTCTTTTAAAAACTAGAATACTTTCCATCACCACTGATAATTTCCAGCTTTGATGAAATATTAGACAGCAGATAAATAACCCATACAATAAAAAGAGAGGAAAGGAATTCCTTTTATTAAGGATATAAATAACTCCTTGTGGTCCACTGTGCATTCTCAGTAAATTTAAAGAATGAAAGTCGTGTTCAGAGTAGAAGGCTATAACTCAATTGTACAGAAACATCGCCAGCAAATTTGTCCTTTAACAAACTTCATTATTCTGTTTTGAAGCGTCTCAGAAGACTTCTTTTTTTTTTTTCCCCCTCTATTCTTTCTGTTCTATTCCCTGTGAACTAGGTTGATTGTACCTGTAGCATTTCTACTCCCCCTTCCTTACTTGCTTACCACTGAGCCTCCTGGCAGTTTTCCCACCACTGCTACACCACAAAGCAGTCTAGATGGGTAGTTCATCCAGCCAAGAGCTGTCTCAGCAGCAGGAGCAAACCCAGATAGTTATTGAGATCCTTAACCATGTAATAGTTTGGTCATACCCTAGGGAGATTCACTTTGGGTGATACATTTGGCTTAAGCAGCATTTACCCACAGACAAAGTGAGAGATTTGTATTTGGGCTTAACCAGCTATGCGAGCTTGTCTAGCCACTCCCTCTGCCCCTTTTTCTCGCTAGTCCTACAGTTAACACATTTATATAATTATTTACATATTTGCACATTATTTTAACAATTTTATTTTTTAAATTAATGTATTGTTCAGATTAGTGGGGGATTGGAGCTAAAATTAGTTCTAGATTTAGTTTATACAGGAAAAAAAAAAACCCTGAAGTTCATTTTGTGCAAATGTTTCATTAAAAAAACCACACACACAAGAAGTTAATTAAAAGCCCATGCCATTAAAAAATAGTCAGTTTGGTAATAAAGCTTTCTTCCACTTCTTTTGAGTATCTGGTTCATGTATTTTCTTCTTTGAACTGCAAACCAGTGACCAGTTTTATGAAATGATAAAAAAGTCTTTGTCATGCTATATAGAATCTTCAAAAAGTCTCTCCTTCCCATTATTTTAGAAGTCTCTTGTTTACGTAATTTATGAGTTAACTTCTTAAAGTAATCCAAAGACTAAGACTTTGGTTTGGGAGGTGAAAGTAAACTTTATATGGGCATATTTGATCATAGACATAAATTCTGCTCTATGTTACACAAAAATACCATTCTAGCAATTTTTCCATAGCTTGACAGTTGCAGAAAAGGTTATTCATGCCTCAAAATATTTTAAATTCTGGTATGAACTTGAAGGTTATAACAAATAAATAGATTAACTGAAAGGAGATCGTAGAGATGAAGATAGACTGACAGTGTTGTAACAACAAAACTTCCTTCATTCTGACTCTAGAGTTAAATGTGGACAGCACAAGCAAAAATGCTTTTGCTAGGTGGGTTTCTTCTTTTTCCTCTATGTCTTGGAGCTGAGAATTTCACCAGAATCTAATGAGTGCATTTGTTCCTTGAAAGCCAGGAAAATTTTTCAGTTTCCTAACGGAACCAGCTGAGGAAGCCCAGTAGAGCCTGTGAGCTATTTGCTCTGTTTTAGGGGTTGCCTGAATCTGGAACTTGAAGCTAAACAAGAGGATATAAACCATGAAACCATGCAAGAAACATGAACCACAAAGCTGGCTGAAACTTGCAGAAGAGAAATGCTGTGGTGCGGTGATGAGTTCTCAGAAGACTCTATTCAGCCAAATGTGTGCGGGGTTTGTTTTGTTTTATTTTATTTTAATATATGTCAGACTCTATTCAGCAGATGTGGAGGTTGATCTGGTGGTATGTCATGCCAGCAAGCCCTCATTTGACAGATCTGAAATGCTCCAAATTCCTTTCAGAGGATTAGACTTCAAGAAAATCTATGCAACATAAAAATTAACACTCATCTGCTATGACTTGACCATCTTTCTGTTGCTCCCAGGCTAATTTGTAGCCTACTAAACCATCAGTTTTAGAGTTATCTATTAAGCATGGCTCCAGAAATGAAGACCTTGTGCTTAAAAGGTCCTAGAGACCACTCCAATCACCGTAGACACAATTGTTCAACAACCATTTTTTCCAAACATAAGTTAAGAAGTGACTGGGAAGGGAAAGGACACTAAAATATGACTATCTCCTTTTAAAGTTGCACTCCCATTCTCCAGTACAGATGAAAAGTCTGGCTGGGGGTATTTTGCTTGTTTTCCCCCCACTTCCCAAATTTTGGACAGTGAGATATTTTAATGCTTGGTATTCATGAATTACAGTCATGACCTCCAGAGGACAGGGAACAAAAAAATTCATTTAGTTCTCCAGAATCAAAGACAAGTTGGAAGTCAGAGTAACATTCATTTGTACTTGTGGAAAGCATTAGTCAAATCTGAAGCTGCTTTTTTTCCTTACCCCTAATTCTTTACAAAATACATGACAAGCCATCGATGTGTCAAAGCTTGGATAATGAGTTTCCAGTGAAACAAAATCAAGCAGTGTAATTTATTATAATTACATTTTCAGAGCTATCAGTGTGTTGATCATAGGTGCAAGGAGCACAGAAAATAAATGTGAAAAATGAGGGGTCAAAGATAACTTCCAAAAGATACTAATTTTAACGTAAGGTGTCAGAAGTGTTGCACTGTACCAATCAAATTACTATTATCAGGAAGGCAAAAAATATATTTTAGCTTTAACTTTGCAAACAAGCTTCTACAATTATGAAATGATTGCTTTGTCTGAGATCATTTACAGGTACCATTTCCCTCCCTCCCCCCACTTGCAGCTGAGACTGTTTCTAAGTGCTTTTTGGAAAATGAATGGAGTATTAGGTTTTCAGAGTCATCTGAATTGGGGATCTCTGCTTCAATAATTGGGAGATTTAGTCTCATCATGAAGGCTTCCTAATTGTAGTCTCCTCAGATAGACCAGAATTAATTCTTTACATTCTTCACCTGAAATGTATCTGAGCTGATACACTGATAATAATTTTCTTATCTCAGAGACAGATAACTAAGGAAAGAGCCTGGAAAAATAAAGGGAAATGTTGAAGGTGATTATCATAATGAGAATACTAATTAGCTCCGTTTCAGACACCCATTGTTATCATATGAATCAGCAAGCAACTTTCCAAGTATTTTTATTAGATTCCTCTGTTTCTCTTGCTGTCATTACAGTCAGGAGAGGCCTTGTTAATAAGGAAAATAAAAGTGGATTTCAGCAGTTGGAAGAAAAAAAAAAATGTATACTTGGGAAAGACTGATATATTTCTTTACTCCTTCAAACACTTCCTATAGGTGATCACATGAGTACTTGGCAATTAATGTAGTTAGAGAAGCTCAAATGCAATTTTTAAATTATTTTTTTGGTTCAATGGCTGGGGGATGCAGTTCATGACGGGCAATGGTTGTACACTGTCAGTACCAGAGATCTGGATTTCAACCTCACCTGTGGACTTTTATACGAAGAAGAGAAGTAGAGGAAGCAATTTATCTCCTTTTGTCTAAGAGGTTTTTCAAACCCTCTTTTTTCCTGAGTTCTGCCTTCTCTGGACACCCTCAGAACAACTAATTTTTTAATCATGTTACACCTAGAAAATACCACCACACTGAGATGCAGCTGAGGCTGATGCTCTAGAGAACACCGTTTTCTCTCTGCTCATTGCTCTGATGTGCTTTGTAAACAAGGGCTTTAGGGGTAGTACAGTGATTGTTTTTTTTAAACCACTTTGCACATTAAATTTCTCTGAGCCACACTCACCACTACTCCTCCCCAGGTTTCTACCACCCTTTCAGAGTGTGTTGTAAATGGTTTGTATCAGAAGGGTGTCATTTTTTTTGTTTTCTTCCCGTATGTCTGATCTCCCTGGCTCTCTTATATTAGGTCCTTGGTTTTGGGCAAAAGATCTCTAGTTTAATATCAGACTAGACATTCAATCAGCTTGACATCTACTCCCACTCCTAGAACAGTCCTGAAATGCACAAGTTTAAATTCAAGCCTCATGGGACATCTTCCAGCACAACAGTGTCCAATGTTACCTGCTTCTTGCATTTAGCTTGTTTCCAGGTTAGCCTTGTGTTATACGTTTCAGTAAATTTTTATGGGGTGTTTTTCATGGGATATATGAAGTACGGGTTAAGACATGGCAAGTTGTACCCATTTGTAACTGTGCCTACTCGTTACTCAGCCAGATAATACAGCTGACTTCATCTTAAAAGCTCTACTCCTCTTAAGGTCAAGCTCATTGTTATTAAGAACTTATTTATCCATTTCTGGTTTTAATGTCCCTGAAAATTAGTGGTGTGGTAAAGCAGAAGGATCAGCTTAGCCATACAGACCGCAAATAACTGCTACAGGGAAAGAATACAGATGTCTGAAGCAGGCTTTGCAATAGATACAAAACTTCTTTCCTTTAACCCTCTCTTGCAACCTCTACAGAGCAGAAGATGTTCTAACTGCTCGACCTATGCTATGCTCCAGCCCCCAGCAGCTCTCCTTAGCAGCATTTTTCTTACCGTCATCCTCTGGCTTTACTTCAGGGCATGTGCTCAAACAGCTCCACAAAAGCCTCTGGTTAGTGTCCCCCAACCCACTTTTACAGCCTCCCCAGGGATGAGCACACCTGGTCCCAGAGCTGATCCTGATGAGGATGCACCAGCCAGCTTGCTAAGTGCCAGGGCATCAACTTGAGTTTCCAGTCTCAGCTTTCCTAGGCTCTGAGGCAAAACTCATTTCCTCTTCCATGTTTCTAAATAATGGTAACTTTTGCATTTTCCTGAAAGTTTTAAAAATGTATATGTAAGTACACATATAGTTATTAGTTTATGAGTAAAATGGATTTATTACTTTCATGGCTGGAAATAAAGAGTTAAAATTAATAGTATGTATTTTTTTCTAGGCTTTCCCATAAGTCTCTTCCCAGCAGTAGCATTTGCATAGGAAAACAACTACAGCCAAAATTTGATGTGAATCAAAAGTAGAAGTCTGTGGTTCTTAATACCAATATTATATTTATTCAATTTGTTTCTTACAGGAGCACCTGCAAGCTGCATTGCTAGGCAGTATGTAAACACAGACAAAATTTAGGAATGAGGTCTATAAATCCATAAGGACTTGCATTTGTTTTCTATAAAGTGGTGTAAAAAGCAGGTATCCACCTACAAATATAAGTTGTAGATGCTGAAGGGTGTTGCACCTTCCCTAATGATCTATTAAACAACGGTACAAAGTGCTCGGGGTCTCTGGGAATGTTTATATGTTGTATGTAGATGTATGGTGTATGCTCACAGGACTTGGCCCATGCCTCATGACAACCAAAAATCATGTAGCCATGCTGGTGTTATGCCAAAGCTAATTATTAGTTTGGCTTCTCATTGTACTAACAGAATCATGGAGTATTTGCTGAATTCAGCATTGACACAGCCCAGAATAGGATCTTTATCTTCCCATGAGAGCAAGTCAAAATACAGGATTTCTGTGATTTAAAAAAACAGGCCTCATTAAACAAACTAGGATGCTCTCGGGTTTTTTGATTTATTTTTGCATACATTTAAAAATCATGTTTGAAAAAATATTTACCATGCTTCATTTGCTTTAGGTATTATTTCATACTCATTCTTCGATTCTTTATACTTAAAATTGTTGTGACAGTGGATTATTATTTGCTTACCATTATTTGTAACCACCTAAGGCACTCCACCTCATAGTCACAAATCCATCATTGTGCTCTCCAGGAGGAGACTGGGTTTTTAGGAGAATTTTTTCTGAGGGCAGTCACAAGCTGTTATTCTAACAAGCAGCACATGGACAGGTTTCCTCTCACCTTTCAACAATTCCTCGTGTCAGCTGGAATTGCGTGTCCCACGAACTGCCCTGTTTAGTTATAACTGTCCAAGAATGTCTGAGTGCTCAGACCTGTAATGTAAAGTCATTATTTTGCTTGTTTTCTTCTGTTTCTGATTAAGAAAATGATATCTCTTTGACATAATTGGTGTCACCCATTAAACATTTTTACCAATTTATATGGTTTTCAGACACTATTCACAGTAAAGTTTTTCATAATTTCTCATAAGCTTTCCCAATTAAGATTAAACAAGCTTCTCCATTTGTGTTTTCTATGGGCTTCTTTGTTTCCAGACTTGATTTTTACCTTCCCTTTTTAAATATTTGTTCATGGTCTTGGTTTTTTTTTTGTGTGTCAGGGAACCCATAGTTCCTTGTGGACTAGGTCCCTTCAGGCTACCTGTTTCCTTGTGGTTTAGCCACTATTTTTTTTGCCTGTCCCTACAGTTCCCAACTTTGCATGGATCTTGCAATCTGTCTGTGGTCATCGTGTTTTAGGTGCCGTGCCCGATGTAAAAGCATGAGAAGAGTCTGTATTTCTAAAGTTAAATCGCATCTTTCTTAAAAAACAAAAAGATGGAAATATTGCTCAATCAGTCTGGTCATGAGCACCTAAACCATCCTCCCTGAGCTTTCTCTCGTCATCCTCTTCCTTCTCTGCTTTCTATTCATGTTCCTGTTATTAAGATAAATATATAAAGAGTGGATTAAATTCCTCAGTGAAAAGCCTCATTATTACAGGCTATATGAGTACGAGTTCAGAAACGTTTCCTTAACCATGTGAGGGAAGAAGTACCAGGCAATGTGATTAACACATTAGGGGGTGGATGAAACCAACATTTCTATGCAACCCACCCAAGCCTACCAGCTTGTGATGCCTTTGCGGCGTTATGTGACAAGGTTAACAGGCCATGCCCAGTTTCCACAGCCATTCAAAATAAAGCTTGGTTGAAATTATGTTACTATGGGCACCTCTTTTTTCTATATCTAGATGATCATAGCCATGGATTAAATTTTCCTGTTCTCAGTCTTCAATGCCCATTTGTAACCCTGGCTCTGCTCTTCCCCAAAAACCCAAGCAGAGGAGCAGAAACTTCTACAGAATTAGCTGGAAGCCTCCCACTGCAGAAAGATGTAAGCATTTTGATGTATTTTCAGAGTAAAATAATGTCTGCGATCATAATGATACCCAATGTACTTAAACCTCTGACAACCTCTGAAAAGGCAGAGTTACTGAATGCCTTCTT
>NW_010110218.1:19485-22763 GCF_000699245.1 Pterocles gutturalis | reverse complement strand
CCTTTAACCCTTTAATTCTCTCCCCTTTCCTCGGGTAGGGGGGAATTGCATGAGTGGGTGTGTGGTTTGGCCCCCAGCCAAGGGCAAACCCATCACATCGTCAAAATCAACATGTCCCCTGGTCAAGTCACCTTGGTGGGACTTCTGCACCACAAACGCTGGTGTATTGTCCTTTGTGGGAGCTTTCAAAATTATTTGGAGATCTCAATCTTTTCTGGAGAGGACTTTTTCCTCAGACAGGTTTGCTTCTGTCAGCACACCTGCCAGCTGTTGTTTCAGGCTAATCTGTAAGCTCAAACAGGCATTTACAGAAGTTACAATCCCTCCTTTTTTCAGTTCTTTCCAAGAAAAATCTGAAAAACCTAGAGATGCGTTCTCTGTAGTAAAATGTAAGAATAGAGACTCTGGAAAATGATTAGGAAAGGTAACTATTTGCCCTCTCCTTTTCTTTGGCTCTACAGGAGTGCTCACACGTGTAAATTACTGAAAACTCTAAATAAAGGGAGACTACTGATTTTTCTTTTTCCAGGTGACGTTTTGGATTGCAGAACAGCTCATTGCCTGTTGGTAGCCACTGAGGAATGGGATTGGATTGACTGCCTTCTCAAACAAAGTGCCACCTTGAAACATGAACGTGAGCATCGAAATGCTGCATTTCAGCTTGGCGGTCAGCCCGGGTCAGGATTCGAACAGGAGGCTTCTTTGGGATACTTGAATACTGAGGGAAATGTCTTTGACAATTCAATATGTGCACTGAGATAATGTATCAGTGCACCAAAATGCAGCAGGCTTTGTGTTGCTGAAGTCCCAGTTTTTTTCTGACTGCTTCTGCACAGTAAGCTATAAAGAAGACTGTTGTCTTTCCTTTGCTTTGGAAACTTTATCCATTGTCTCTTTCACTTAAGCTATTTTATTTCATTGTATTAAAAACTCATCATATTCCTTTCCATCAGAAGCTAAATTTCCTCCCTGCTAGCAGTGATTCTTCGCGTGTACTCTGCATTTTCACTTTTTGAGTTCTTCTCAGTGATAGGCTATAAAAAACCTGAAATTGGTATTACTGAGGATGCCACACCGATGTAACTTCAACCCCCTGTAGCTGAAAAATATCAGTGACAATTCTCTGTTCATCTAATCCCTGACTTCGAGACATCAGCAGATCAAAGCCAACCACTCAGCCAGTGTATGCTGGGTTTTTTTTTTCATTTCCAAAAGAAATAGCCCAACTTGCAGAGCAGAAAATCCCCCGTATCCTTCTGTAAAATCCTGCAGAATGAGACACGCTTGTGGCTGGGAAAGGAGGGAAAAGCAGATAAAGTTCTGACCTCCTGTAGAAGTGAAACTCCTGTCATTTCTGCCTCCAAGGCTCTGATTTCACCCACGAGTTACAATAACTGCTGTCTTCAAAAAGTAGTTTGCATCCTTAAACAGTTTTTTTTTATGAAATGCAGCACTATCACCCCAGGTATGAATTTGCATTAGTGGAAAGTGATATGCCATTGTGAAACGCAATCTCCAGAAATTAATTCCTCCTGAGTGAGTTTTGTTATGTTGGGGTTTGTTGTTTTGTTTTTTTTTTTTTGCCTTTTAAATAGACTCATCGATTTCTAGGCCAGATGAGATCACTGTAATTGTTTTGTCTGACTTTCTGTTTAACTCCAGTTATAACTAGGCATGAATTAATTCCCCTTCGAATTACAGACTGTATTTCAGTTGAGAAAAATCCTATTTTGACTTGAACAAAGGCAGTGATGGAGAACCCACAGCAGCATTTACTAAATTATTTCAGTGGTTAATAACCCCCTGCTTAGATAAATAGTAATCTTTCCCGTCTGAATTTGTCCAGCTTCAAACAGCAGCCCTGAGGTACTGCTGTACATATGTTTGCTAGGCTAAAGAGCCCACTACCACGGTTTTGCTCACTGTGTAGATGCAGAGATTGTGATTGTGTGAACCTTGTCTTGGACAAACTAAACAAATGAACAGTTTTTCATCCTACCTGCTGCAGGGAGTCCTAGCAGAACTGCCTAGCATAGTCAAGATGAGAAAGTGCATTATCCACGCATATGCCATTGATGTAGTGCTAACGATATTTTCTTGTCTTTGCATGTGCTGGAGCAATGGTCAAGCTTTACAGGACGTGTCTGAAATAAGTCACCCCAGCAGCCTGACCACAGCTTCTTGCCTCTTCCTCCTGTTCACAAGCAGTGTGTCATCAGATTTGTCAGCACACCATCACATGCCATCTCTCCCTAACCTACCTCAGTCAAGGTGATCCATGTTAAAAAAAAGCAACCCACAAAACAACAGAAAAACAGCAACACATTGTTCAGAGTGTTAAGGCTGACCTATATTGTGGTGACAGAACAGGGTTGGAGAGCAGCAATGTGGGCAGTTACATCAGGTCACCTCCAGTCAGGATATGGTGTTTGAGCTTGGCCAAAACTTCTCTTCGCTTTGTTCAAGGCCATGCATTGAGCACATTTCCATTGATCAGTCCTTAGTAGGAACTACTTTCTCCTGAACATCAAATGTGCATGGCTTTGGATTAGTTGACAACAAACCTCACCAGACATTGTTCTGCACACACCTTGCTGTGTTAGAGCCCGCAGCATTCATCGGACTCTTCACTTGCTCTGGAGGAACCAAAATATTTCTGCTCCATCTTCAGATTTTGTTAATTCTTTTCTCTGTTAAAAAAAAAAAAAAGTTCTTCAAAGTTGTTAAGCAATTGCCATTCTTAAGCTTGACCATCTCTTACTAATAGCCTTTTTCAAGTTTCTCTTCTAATGAGTTATTTTATAAATCATTGTCAAATTTTTGCCGGGAACCCTAGTGGGACATTTGTGGGAGCTGTTGCATCTGTAACCCTCAATGTTGTCTTCGGAGATCACTTAAAGAAAGCTATGGTGTTCATCGGTCTCTGTTCACCAAGTGGAATAGTTACTTTTCCCTTCTAGCTCCCGTTTCTCTTCTGTTCCCTCAGAAATGGAGCCCTGATGTCACGGTGCCTGGAGCACAAGCTTTCAGAAGAGGTTATGTCCTCTCTAGTACACAGTGTTGTCATAGCAGAAATGTTAACATAGTTGTGTCCTTACTATCTTTTTGACATCTCATTTTTAACTTCCTCTGAGCTTCTTTACGAATACGTTAAGGAAAAAGTGTTATTTTCAGTGTAAGGGCGACAAACCCTAGTGCTCTACAAGTGTCCAGTTGCTGTGGGTGAGGCTTCCATTGTCTTTCGGACAGTCCGACCTCTGCATGATGGCTTTTTCCTG
>NW_010110218.1:0-19454 GCF_000699245.1 Pterocles gutturalis | reverse complement strand
GCTGAACTTTATTGGACTTGGAAGAGTGAAATTCATTTGTTTCCCTCTTTTCTGTCTCACTCAAATATCGGTCCACAGCCATCAGCTTTGCCAAGAGCAACTCTTGCTCTGTTAGCCCACAAACTTCCTCTCCAGAGTTCTTCGGCTGTGGACTCACCACAACCTACCAGCTTCTGGGGCTGCTCGGGATTCCTCACCCCCAAACATCACAGAAATAATATTCACGTTGGCCACTTCAATCAACAAGACAGTACTGGGACTGTGCTTACAACTGTTAAGCCAAAACAGAAATGTTTCTAGAAACCTCAAGAATGTGAGTTTGGAGTAGGAAAAGACTTGAAAACTCACCTGTCACAGGTGCTACTGCAGTTTCAGTGTCTCATAAACATAAATTAATCTTTGTTCTGACTTACTAGGATTCCTAATGAAATATCCTGTGACTGCTTTTGTTTTTAAATTTGCTAGGTTTTAATTCAGTAATTGGTGTATGACTCTAATTACTAGTCTCTCCGGCAACACTTTTGAAAAACAAATTAATTTCTTCCAAACTCTGGTGATTTTATGATCATAGATATCAATATAAATCACAGTTAATTGAGCTCTTTATCACTTATGTTTTCCATATGCAATGTATTACAACGTTGCAGTAACAGGCGATATTCCTACCTTTCTGTACCAATTTAGTCATATTAAAGCAGAATTTGGTTTATAATAACAGCGTCTGAAAACCAGACTTGACTTAAGTTGCCTACCGTGCAGTAACAATGATACAGTGGGGTAAACTGACAGCATAGGAAAGAAAAGATCCGAAACAATAGCAGAATCTGAAAAATTGTTTAAAACAAAAACACACACAAAAAAAAAGCACGCCAAGTTAAAACTGCATTTGAATCTTTGTTTCCTTTCCAAATCTTATCAGAGTTGTTACAGGGTATAATTCTGGCTGCACTATAATGAACAACAAAAACCCCTCCGCTAGTTAAGATTGCAAGTGTCCCTTAAGACGTCCAAGCCAAAATGTGCAAAAAAATATAGTCTGGATTTGTTTTCTTCCTTACAAGAACTGCCCTAGAATACATTTCTCCTCAATGTCCACTAACACTGATTCCAGATTTCAGCATGAGAACAGGGCAGAATTTACCTGTGTGCGATGCTTTGGGATTCAGTGACCCTCTCGGTCACATTCTGTCGGGATCCTGTATTACAGAGCAATGCGGTGCAGACCAGCCTCTTCGGTGAGGTGCCTTCCACTCACCCCAAGGAATGTGTTGGTTCTTCTGAAGTTCTGTTGCTGATTTCAGCGGAGCTGAGATTTCTCTGTCAATTTTAAATTTTTCAATGATCTTTCAGCCAGTGCATTGCTTTTTGGTGCTCTTCTCATTGATTTTTATACCAGGCTGTGTCATTTGTGTCCCTGCCCTAAGGTTCTCTCTCTCAAATATCCTTCGACTCTGCCATTTGTGGACCACACTCACATCTTCATGCATGCACTCAAGTGTCTGTTGGGAGTACCACAGTCAAGAGAGGTTCAGCGAAAACTCTTCAGATATTATTTTATAACGTTATAACACTTATTACATCATTTTTACATTCTTTACCTTCTCCCTAGCATAGGTCTAGATCAGGTGGCATGACTGGAGACACTAAAATGCTGGTGTTGATCTAAGAAAGTTATTACCAATCAAGTCATCCTCTGATAATTTTTGTCACCTTCCAGATGCTTTGTTTTCACGGCTACAGAATATTTCAGGAGTCTCTAAATGGGAATGTTATAAAAAAAAATGCAGTTGCTCTTCAAGAGTTTTGTCCTCAATCAGGACCCTGTGGGGATATCCACACTGAAAGCTCCATGCCAAGATTCAGCAGCCTTGCAAATTTTGATCTTCAGAAAGGTATAATAATTTAAAATACAGTTGTTTTTTAATGCTTATAGGAAAAGACCATGAGCCAGAAATTCCTGACACCTAAGGTTACTTACCTGCACTAACCTTTGCCTTCATATTTATTATGGCTGGAGAAGTGCACTAGCTTAAAATTATCAACATGAGCTTAATGGATTTCAAAAATAGTTTTCAATCCCAAGCATGATCCTGATTTCTTGGAAAATATATATTTGTGAGCATGAAAGGATTTAGCAAATCTTAATGATGTGGGGAATTTTTGCTTTTTTTTTTTTTTCTCTTTTTTTCCAATTGTCATAAGATGCATACTTTGTATGTTGCCTTTTCACTGGCTGATAACGAAGAGCATCACTTGATTACAGGGATCATTTCTAGTTTTAAAATACTTAATTCCAGAGTTATTAATGTGTTCCTTTGCAGTTCTCCTGGGCTGAGGTGCTCCAGTTACGTATAATTGCCAGTACTACACACACACACACTTAAACATATATGTATACCTTTTAAAAGGGTCATGTCTTCTCCCACCTCTCCCTGGGCACACGAAGGCCATGCTAAACAAGAGGTAGCTAACTCTGCTTTGGAGGCTCACCTGGGACACCACGAAGGGGCTGGCAGGCGAGACACTGGTCTGCAGCCCAGCTTCTGCCCAGCACCGGCTGCCCAGCCTCTCCAGGGCCCCAAATAAATGCTTACCTCAGGCTGAACTCACTAGGTCCATTAATCATTTATTAAACTGGGCTGGTGCGGGGATGAATGTTTCCAGGCTGCTGGGTTGAAGTAATAGTCCAATGTACCAGCGGTACCTGATATAATCACTACATGGTTCCTGCAGTCAGTGCTTTATGTAATACATCTTTGGAACTCAGTCCTGATAGTTTAATTGATTTATTGGAGAAGAAACAGACAAACATGAGCTGATAACGTGTGCTACATCTCACACTGGAGACGGTCTATGCAGGTCAGGATTCAAGCATCTCACAAAAAAAAAATATTCTATCCTTTATTTCAAGTGGAGAGAGAATAAACCTAAAGATTTGGGGTTTTTCCTCCTAACCTCCCATCTCTTGAACAAGGACAACTGATGTTCGTGAATGTGCCTCACTCTGTACTTGGGGTGAGATTTTGTTTAGAAGAGGGTTTGAAATGCTCAGTGAATTATGCCAATGTGAGGGAAGCAGACCACTGAAGACCACCGTGAAACATTTCCATTTCTGCTCTGGCCATTTCTGGAAAAGAATTCCCACTAAACCACCCTGGTAATTAAATTAGTGAAATTGCCTTCTGTTGTCTCCTGAAACATCTCAGCTGAATGACATTGCCCTGATGGGCTTGAAAAAATGAGAACGATCATGGCTTTGAGAATTTTCTGGGGATTGTAGCTTTGGTAAACCTTCTTTGATGAGAGTTCAGCTTGCTGACTTTCTCAAGTGGATCCCCTGTTCCCGTACACTCCAGCACCCTAACTCTTGCTGTAGTATATCGATAATTTGAGAATATTTATAAACAGATTAGGAGCCATGCTTTCTTAATATTAACTAACTCTCAACCCCTTTTTTTTCTTGCCTTGGGGAACAGATTAAGTAAAATAACAAGGTGGATGTTGGACCCAGTTCTAAAAAGAAAAAGACTTTCTGAAATACTTTATTTAAATGTTATTTTAGCAGGTGGGTGTAGCATACTTATACTGGCCAAAAAATTTCTCATTAAAGAGAAAAAAAAAAAGGTCCTCCCTCAAATGTTACCAAAATGTCACATCACATAGAAACGCTTTCAAAGAGGAAGATAAGTTCTATCCTGATGCACCAGTTTCATAATATTGTGACATTTACATTCTAATGATAACTAAACTTTGATCTTTGGAAAATTATAAAGCAAAGAGCCTGATCTACTGTGATTTTGCCACCTCCCTGAGGGAACTAGATGCAGCCTGCAAACCTCACAGGGGTTATGCAAACAGAAAAGTCGACAGTAAAATATTGGGGGAAGATGGCTGTTTGGATTACGTGTGCACAGAGAAGTTATGAGGATGAACCAGGTTGAGCACTGGGGTTTGGTTAAGGATAGCTACACAAAACCCATGCAAACATTCACCTCCACTTTTAGGAGGAGAGGGAGCTGAAGACATAAACCTGAACCTATCCATCTTTTCCTGACAGTGGCTCTTGAGAAGCTGGGAGGCAAGGGGCTAAAGGGATTGCTGAGCTTCAGCTGTATTCCTGGTCCACGTTGCATAGGGAGGAAAGCTTGTAAAAACCCTCCTTAGGAGGGAGTAAATGTCATAATTCTGCTTACAGCTTAGTGGAGTACTGCTGATGCTGCTCTCTGAGCAAGGTGGAGGCTATGGTGTCTACATCCGCTTGCAGGATATGCGCTCATGTGTCCCAATACAAATATCTACTTTACCAATTAATCTCTGGCTTGACACAAAGTGCAGAAAATATTTGCATTGCTGCAGAAATACTGGCGTTTGGATGCTGCTGCAAGGCAATTCCTCATTGTACCATGGACCCATTGTTTGTTCTCTCTCCCCTCAGAGCCTAGAAGCAAACACTTTTCCTTCACAAATTTTTCCTTTCGAAAGCCCAGCGCTTACTGAGTTTTAAGGGATTATTGTGTTTGCTTTGGGGCACTGGGAAACTGCCTGCCCCTAGGGTGAGTGCAAGAGGAAAGAGCAATCCTGAGTTTGTTCCCTTGGGTGCTGGATCCTGGCAGGCAGTGATATGTTATAGTAACTGGATTCCATGCAATGAGGGGATAGAAAAAAAGGGAACAGGCAGTGCACAGCAGCATGCAGCCAAAGATGTTGCTTTGCCTTAGTAATCGTCTGGTACCACAAGTATCCTGGGCAATGCTGCGCTTCTCCAAACTGAAGAAGCCTTTAGGTGTGTTGAGGTCTCCCAGAGACAAGTACCTTGTGCCCCAAAGTAAATTTCAGCGCTTGCCCTTCCAAGTGCCATGTGGGACAGAACAAATTCACTCTTAAGCAGCAAAATCTAAGAAACATTTAATAAATTAATCTACTGCCTCCTGGCTGGCAATTTTGCTGTAAGAAAGAATCTTCTTAGTGCCAGAGTGCTTGAGATTATAGTCTCTGGTGTGGCTTTTCAGACCCAGATTATCAATGGATGCATATACTGTATATTCCAGTTATTCTATTCTGTTCTGTTCTATTCTATTCTAAATTCAACGATGCTTCTCACATGCATCTTTCTGTTGGAGCTGATGTGTAGAAAAATTTCTGCAATGAGAGGAAAATGGTTTCTGCTGGTAGAATTCTTGCATAAGCTCTTCATAGAATAATTCTATACTTAATATAATATTACGTTGCATAAAGGAGTGCAGTTCTTACATCTGAAACTGAAAAATGCCTTTTGTGATTGGCTTGGAGTCTTTCACTAAGGGTTAGCAGGCAATGTTCTCATATGTAGGGAGACTTCTGTAAAAAGGGAATTCCTGTAAAAGGAAATAAAAACTTTACAAACCATTCTTCATTTGCTTTCTTAATAATACTCAGTTAATTAATGTTTTATATTTAATTACAATAGATTGCAATTCATTATTTCAAACAAGTTTAAAATCTAATAGGCATCAGACTGCGAAGCAAATACCCTTCCTTTGTGCACAAAACCACTTCCAGCTTCTCAACCTTTTGGAATGTAAGTGCAGGAAAAAGAATTAAAAATATGTACACAAAGGGAGATACACTAGAACATTTTGTCTATTCATTGGAGCTGGATAGTCAACATGACAAGAAAAATTAAACTGGGATTTAGAGACACTTTTTTTACCTTGTAGAATGAAGAGCTTTCAGGATTTTACTTTAATTACCTTCTTGTTCAGTTTTTCCTTTGTTGTCTGAAATCATCAATGAGACTTTTGTCTTCTATTTTCTGTTGCTATAAATCTCTTGGGTAAAATTGCTGCCTTAAAGTAAGAGCAGAACAGAACTGGAGACAAAAGCACGGAAATGTTTAGGCAACAGATTCCATTAAGAAAAGAGAGGGAGAGAAAGAGAAAGAAAGTACATCTGACTGAAGCAAACTTTCTAAATATTTTTGTTTCTTTCTCCTGCAGAAACTTTCTGATCCCCTGCAGGAAAGCTTCCCAAATCTGCTGTGAAGACAGTAGGGTAGAAGATGGACTGAGAGACTGCTCTGCAGTGTCCTCTCTGGTTCCTTTACTCTTGAATGACTCCAGGATAGCAAATAATAGGTATTACTCCAGTTGTTCTGAGAGCCAGGAGAGGATGATTTTCACTTGCTGCAGCAATCCCTGCGAGGACCCCCACTGATGGACTGTGCTTAACACGGCATCCAGAGGCGGGGGCTGGATGCGGCTCTTGGGCAGCCTGTCACTCAGCCAGTGTTGGCCCAGGGAGACACTTCCATCTGGGACAATTGGGGTTCGAAGCCTAGGTGCGTTATTTCATGTGTGTGAAGCCATTGGTTGTCTCTGCGCTCGATGTCTGAAATGGGGAGAACCATGTTTCACTTGTAAGAGGCCAAGGTTGGGTTAATTTGCTGAGGTGTTCAGGGGATGACGGGACTGGATCTGTGCTGAGAAGATTTAGCAGAGCCCCGTCCGTATCTATAGAATGTTTATGAGATATTTGTTGGGTAGACGTTGCACTGGGGCTTTGAGAGGGGGTGGACCGTGGTGTGTCAAGGTCAGAAGAACAGGTCTCACACTGCAAGGTTTAAGTAGGTCTTTCTGTCAGTTCAGGAGGAAAGCCTTCCCTTTGCTTTCTTGCTGGCTGCCTCCGGATGGCTTAAAGGCATTACAGAATGCTTTTCCCCAGAAAAAAAAAAAAAAGCCTCTGCAGAAGACAAGCTTTAGAAAAGGTCAATTCTTATCCTAGGGCTACAACTGAATTTTGAGTTGAAATTGAAGAGCCGCTGCCTTAGCCCAATATCTGGCTTGTAAAGTGAAAGCCTGACAGACAGAATATCTACCTGTTTCTCTGTCTGTCTGTCTGGTAGTTATTCTGTTTTATGGCCCAATCAAGAGAGGAAACAATAAATACACGAGTGTCAGTGAGCTACTTTCCCAGGGAAAGTCAGTGGAACCTGCGAGTCCCGCTCCTCTCATTAAGGCTAGCAGTCTTTCTAACTGACAGTCTTCTCTCTTTCCATACCTGGCTGCTGACAGCCTGAGAGGGCAGCATGCCTGGACGAGCCGGGACCTCTCTCCCCAGATTTGCCACCTCTGCCCACATCCCTGCATCCCTCTCTCCCATACCACATGGGAGGGGGGACAGCATTTTCAGAAAGAAAATGTTCTGACAGCATTTTCAGAAAGAAACTGCTGACAAGAAGTGCAGACCAGGTCTGCCTCAGATGCTTGCACTTCTTGTGAGCAGTTGGGTTGCCCAGGAAGACACAGATCGCCGGACTGCTCTCTGCAAACCACCTCTGTGATGAATTTTGACCCTTGGTGCACATTGCCTGCCAGAAACTCTCATGAGAAGATGCCAGACATGAAGAAAGGGAGAGGTGCAGCCACGACTGGACCCAGGGCAGTCCAGCTGGTGTGGTGATGTGTGTGAAGCCCCAGGAGCCCATCCAGGGACAGGCTGGCAGGGGATGCTGTTGGCATCAGGACCTGCTTTCCTTCTCCCACGCACAGCAATAGCCAGGGTACAGTGAAAGGGGCAGCCAGACCTGGAACAACAACATTCACCTGAACTACTTCACAGCTGAATGGCTGGAGATCATCAATGTCTTCTGCATGGGAAATATGGCTGGTTTAATCCTGCCCTCAGCAATGTGTCTGTGCCACATGCAAAGAAGAGCCACCCCTTCTGAAGCAAAATCAGTGAGCAAGGCAACCAGAAGAGCTACAGAATATTTTGAAATGCTTTGACCTGTTTGTGTGCTATACCACAGCTTCCCTGTAAATACACGGTGTTGTAGTGGTAGCTCTGGTAACTCTTTTATGTCAATAGTCTACTGATAAATCCCTCCGGGTGATGTGTGCGCAGGTAAATGGTGCTGATTAGCCCCTTAAGAGGGGCTAATGAAATCCCATTAACACTGTTTCACAAAAAGGTAAATAAGGACATCTTTTGGAAGCTGGCAAATATTTGGCATCAGTCGTGTTTCTGTGAACAAACCTTCTTCCAGTGGCTGTTGATGCCACTGTCTATAAAGAGCCAAGTGTGCAAGTGAGGAGTAAAAACTGATGCTGAAAAAAAAGGATAATGTCAATATTTTTTTTTACAACTGATGAACTTGCTCATACAATACAGTGTAGTAATTAATTATACTTTCAGGATTATCTAAAAAGAATGAAGTCATTTTCAGGACAACGAATACAGAGCAGAAGCCTTGGCAAAACCACCTAATTTCTAATCCAAAGCCTTCAGAAGGTATTGCTGTCACTAACATAGTGAATAGCCTGTGCAAGACTAAAAGAGGTTTTGTAATCTGCTTGCTTTCACTAATATTGTGATAAGATCAAGCACCATGGATGTTTCTTTGAAAACATGGCAGTTCTCTCTCTTTCTGGGTAACTGCAGCCTAATCCTGCAAGGATTTTTAAAGTAACTCCATGGTGGAAGTCACTAAGGAAAGGGCTCATTGTACCCAGAGATGGCTCTCGGTATGCTTGCAAGGGTTCATACATCCCCCAGGCAGCTTGCCAGCAAGAAGGAGTCATTCTAGTCAGAAATGTGTGGAGGCATTGGGCTAGAATGATGGTCAAGCAGCTTTTAAAAAGATTTGCATTTTACAGCACAAGCTTCTGCAAGATATAAATGTCCAGACCTTTAATTAAACAAAATCTGGTTGATTATCAATAATAGTACTGTCTGATGTTTCTTGAGAGTACTATAGCCTTCACCTGCACTGTTAGATGCCTTTTTTTTCCATAAGTGGATTTTTAAAATCAACTACAGCATCTGTTGGCCTGCATAATGGCAACTTCATTGCTTAAGCTGTTCTTTTCCAAGGTCAGAAGAAAATCGTCTTCTCTCCACTTCCAGTATTGCACCGTTGGCATGGAGCACCAGTTACGGGTAGGTTTTGTCATTTCCTCAGACACATGAATCGACAGTCATTACCAAATGCAGCAGTCCTGATTGGAGAGCAGAGGGGTGGGATAGGAAACCTGTTTGATCCAGCATAGCAAATCCTCTGTTTAAGTTGGGAATCCTCCAAATTTCCATCATCTGTGTCACGATACCATTCCTGTTTATTCTCAGATGAAGGAAAACATCCCCCATCTTTACATGTCTAGCTAAGGAGAATTGGTTTCAATCACCAGAGAGCTAGAATTGTCAATGTAGATAGTAACTGCAGTTGCAACTTGAATACTGGACTCAGAAGAGAGCATTGAAACCAGCAGCTTTTTATCTCCTATCTTGGGATGCTGTAAGGAGGGCAGCAGAATCCAAATAGCTGGAGTATGTGGTTTTTCTCTGCACTCGAAAATCCTTTTACTGAAGAGGGAGGAAAAAAGTGAATTTCAAAACCTGTGTATCTGATGAGAGAAAGTATGTTTGTGCCTAATCTTGAAAGACATGAAAAACAATCCATTGCTATGGTAAAGCGTTTCTTCTGTGCCTCTGCCAAGGTCACTGAATGCATAAAACCTGGGAGAGCACAGACCTTGGAAGAGAGCAGCTCTGCTGTGTCCCCACAGCAGCTCTCTTGGGGCAGAGAAGGGTGAGAGAGTTTTCCTGCCATTACAAAACTGTTAAATACAACTGAAAATGTTCTTCATAACATGTGGCAGTTCAAGTTCTCACCAACATATAAAGGACCTAGCAACATCTGTGGACAACGAGTCAGTATGCTCCTTTCCCAAGATCCCAGGTCTCCTTGCTTCAGAGATCCCACTGGGAGCTTTCTGTGTTGCAGTGTTTCAACAATGGGGCTTGCTGTCAGGCTTTTTGAATTCAGGTCGGTCTGTTCTTTGGTTTTTTCCATTTCTGCTTTGCCAGGCAATGCTATTGAGCAGTTCAGAGTGCGTGCAGGGGTTAAGAGCTTCCAGAGCAGTCCTTTCTGCTGCCAGCACCCTTCCCCTGATGTAACCCATATGATTTCAGAAGTTTTTCTAGGAGAGAAGAACATCAAGGTGTCAACAAATAGAAGCTTGGTGAAAAAAAAAAAAATAGTTATGTTTCAATGCCTCCAGGTTGTCTCCTATGCGTAACTGCCTCAGTGCCCGTTGGCACGTCTGGCTGCCTGCTCCAGACACCTGGATCCCAGGTGGATATTTGGAGATGAGAGCTGTGGTCTCAGGGGACAGTCTCCTAGCACTCCATGTCCAGGGACACGCAGAAGTCCTGGTCTTGCTCCACTGGTGGGGGTCTCAGGCTTTCCAAGTTGTTTGTGGAGCAACTGGAAGCGATACAGTGGAAGGTGATGGGGAGAGCCAGAAGCCTAGAGGATGTCTTGTAAGGAAAGGTTGGGCTTGTTTGGTCTGACGTAGAGGAGGCTGAGGGAATCTAATAGCAGCCTACAGCTACCCAGAAGGCAGTTACAAAGATGATAGAGTCAAACCATATGACAAGGAGAAATTACCGCTTGGGAGGTTCAGGAAGGACATTAGAAATAAAACATCTTTACTGGGGTGACAGTGCAGCACCAAAGCACAATGTCCAGTGAGGCTGCAGAATCCGATCCTTGGAGATTTTCAATAGTTAAAAATATTGGACAAAGCCATGAATAACTTCATGCAGTGTTGGTGGTAAACATGCTTTTAGCAGGAGATTGAACTAGAGACCTCAAAATTGTGCCTCCTGACCTACATTTCTATGAATCTGCGGTGATCTGAAAGCATCTAGCCCTGCTCTACAGATAAGCAGGATCACAGGCAGGAACAACTTATTTATCTTTCAGAAAAGGATAAACAGTCCTCACTTCTCCTCCCAGAACAGCCGTATTCTTCCCCGCATCCCAAACTTCCTCAAGGTTCACACTTACTGAATTTCCTCTCTGTGAGAACTTCAGAGAGATCTGAGCTTTGTTCTGGAGTGTGGTTTCCCATCTGCAGGTGTCCTGCAGGACACCACTAACTCAGCGAACCAGTCCTAGCCAGGCAGGAGCTGCGACGGCCAGCACAAGCCTGCCCTGCTCTTCATCGTTCTGTCTCAGCAGAAGGGCTCCCAGCGCTTCCAGGCATCTCCCCATCCAAACTGCACCGGACAAAGTGGGATTGTTCTTACCTTCCGTGTACCGTGTCCTGACCCAGAAGGAAGTTGGAGCCCTGCCTCTCTCTTTTCTTGCCGCAGAAGCCTGTAGGGTTATCTCCCAGAATCAGGCCTGCCATTGAGAGCATTTGCAATAATCTCTGCAAAGCTGACAGAAAACCTTGCTGCTGCCTGTACTTTACCACAAACAAATTAAAAGGCTGGCCTTTGATTTGTTTGTTTTTTTTTTTTTTTTTTAACTGCTCGGCAGCAACAGCAGCACAGTCTGAGCACGTAAAACAGCTCCGCTGAGCACACCAGCTGAGTCACTGCTTTCTACCCCAAACCCCTCACTGCAGAAGCTGGAGAAATCAATAACGCTGTGCAGCTTAGTAAAAGTGCTGAACCTGCTCAAGGTCTTTATACAGAAACACACCAAGCGTTCATAGCGGGGAAAAGCAGCTCACCCCAGTAACGCTTGGAAAAAAGCCTTGTTTAGTTTGCCAGACACACCCCTGTGATGAGGACAAGTGATGGGTGAAGGAAGTGGAATTGGCAATACCAGCAGAGGGGGAAAAGATCAGCTCTCAGCATTATCACTGAGTCTTGGCAAACCGTTTGGTTCATTCTGTATGGTATCTTGAATGCAAACACACAGCCTGCATAAACGCACGGATCCTGCACAGAGGTAAAAGAGGAGCTCTTCCTACACCGCGACGCTTGGCGGGCTGAGGACAGGAGCAGCTGAATGCCCTCTCCCCTTGCAGTTCACTCTGCGAAGGCTGCTATTTCTGGGAGATGATAGTGTGTTATCCTCTGCAGAAGGGTTCCTCAAATCCCGTGCGTGTAGGGGAGCCCATGCAACTCTCCCCATCTATGAGAGACAGCTCTCAGCTGGTGGTGTTGTCAGTGGCTGGAGTCCAGACTCAAGATACCAGCCTGTCCCCGTCTTCTTACACACACACACATACACATTTACATGCACTCTCCATTCTACAAGCCTCTTCCATTCCAAGACACTTACCTGTAAATGCTGGCCGGGAATGCTGCTCCTTCTTTGACCACCCTGTGAAACTCCTTGCAGTGATATTTTCCAAAACATTTCACCAGGGAAAACATATTAAAGCAAAACACTAGCTGTCCACTACACAGTTCTACCTTCCAGAGGCAAATTTATACAAAAATGGCCAAGTATCTCTTTCTGTACACAATTCGTCTCTTTTCCATTCTGCATCAAAACACCCACTCATCTCACTTTTTCCCTCTTCTCTTTTTTAACTTTAGTCTGTGAACAAGCAGAGGCTCCATACAGGACTATAAGAATTTCCGTGGCCAGTAAGCAGATGTTCTTCATTTGACATCACATCCCAGCACGCATTAATCTCTTATCTGCTAGCATCTTGTGATTATAATCACAAGATTCTTCTAATTATTAAAATATCTTCTTTATTCAGTTATGCACCTGGTCCGTGGAAGTTTGATTGCATTCCACAGGGCATTTGAGCTCTCTGACGTTTGAGTCTATGATTGCTGCAGCAGCAGTCATGACCTCCCCTTTGAAAACTTTTAGTGTTGCAGAAAGAAATTACACATGTGCAGGAAAGCTAGATATACCCAGCCGAAAGCAGTGTAATGGGTTCTAGCTGTTCCTGGGGTGAGCTGAAACATCAGCCTCCTTCCAAGAGCCCACTGGAATGGCATCACAGCACCCCAGGGGCCACTGCTCTGTCTTTCTTCACTTTGCAATTCTCAGTTTAGCTGCTAAGATCTGAGGAATAGATGCCGTGCATCTCATATGCATACACAGGCCATAGGGGTATTGGTTTTACTAGGGTTGAGCTGACCTTTTGCATTTGGCATTTTTGGCTTGGAAGAAAACCATGCTACTTGCCTTACATGACATGTAAACCTTCTAAACATTCAGCTTCCTAGTGCTTGGTGATATTGAATCCATGGTCTGCAAAATAGAACACTTGTCAGCTCTTGAGATTGAAGCTATGAGTGGTAAAAAGCAGCCTGATGGAATAAAAAGGGGTAAAGCAGAAACATCCCCAAACACTCCTCAGATACCGGGATCTGCATGACTGGAGAGACCCAGCTAAGAAGCTCCCATGAGGCTAACACATCTGCCATAGGATAACATCCCATCATAGGATGCACTTCATCCAACTTTGTGCTAAACTACTTTTTACAACTCGAAGCTAGATTGGACAAATCTTGAGAGGCTGCACCAGGAGAAGTGAGCCTGGCGAGGCTTGCAGGCAGCCAGATCAACCTCCTGAGTCGATCTTGTGTTGCCTTACACGGGGCAAACTGCTTAGCATAACGAGAACAATGCCCTGAAGCTATGATTCAGGTTATCCCTTTAGTGCCCTCTTCCTGAGACAAAAGAGGATGTCTGGGATGTAATATTAACCCAGTGATTTATCCTACTTGGGGATAAAAAGACAGCAGGGTGAGGTTCCTCCATCATTAAATATGTTCAATTTGAAATTGCAATGGCTCATGTTCTCAGAGCATTAGCATGATGGGGTAGAAAGTCCTTAACAATTCACTTTGTCAAGTCAGCTCTTCTGGGGTAATCATCCTTCACTGGGTGTCTTCTTTGACACTCTTCTGTTCTGCAGAGGGAAGAGTGCAGCTCTTATTCGTCTCTGCAATTTTCCTAGCTATTTCTTGGGTTTTGCTTCAAAAGCACTCTCAACTTCTTCTCCCCTTGCCCCCTATATACTCTCAGTCTCCCTTTTTACAGACAAGAAAGCAAACTTCCAGGACAAAGGAGGTTTGTTGGTTTAGTTTTTTTAACAGAAAACCTCTCTGTGTACAGGCAAGGCATCTGGCAGTCCTGTAGGCTTTCAAAGCTGCTCACAAGTAACAAGGACTGAGAGGTTTTGCAGATCCACGTTTGTGCTGATGGACTGAACAAAGGTTCTTCTCTATTACTGTGCATTTGCCTTTGGAGAACCAAAGGTTGGTTCTGCGCTCTCATGAAGCTATCTTCTGCACGACATCATGAAGCTATCCACACAACCACACGCGTATCAGCACACAGGCTTTGGGAGAATGGTTTTCACTAGCTTTCCTGGCATAAGACCAGGCTACAGTTGTTTGCACCGTGGTGAACGTCGAAGGATTCAAAGCTTCTGGCTGAACAGAGATTTCCCTGAAGATAGGGATTGCCCGTCTCACAACACTGGCTGTGGACAGAAGCAGGCAAGTATGTTATCTGGACATTTGTCCTTGCCAGTTCTTTTTTCAAAGGAGATTTTCAACTACCAATTGATGTATTCATACAATCCTATCTGCTGATTTTTCTTCTACAATGAATCCATTCTTTTGGTGGAAAGGTTCTCCACCTATCGTGCCCTTCCTCCCAATTCAGGGTGGGTCCTGGTGGAAAGCTGCAGGTCCTACCCTTGGAAGAGGAGATGGCTCCATCCACACAGTAAGTCCAGGACTCCTCTGCTGAGGTACCTCCCCATCCGCGGAGCCGCCCCAGCCACTAACAACCAGACCAACCCATTTGCCACAGACAGAATAATACTTCTCACAAAACAGTGATCTCAGTTGGTACCAAATTATTTTGAATCAGCAACTTGGTAAGAAGTTTCACAGTGCAGTTATCAGACTCTAAACTGTTCTGTAACAAGTGGGATGGCCACTGAGGTGTTTTGGTATTTGTATTTTGGTTTATATATGTGCCAAATACATGAAAAAGTACTGTGTACATTAGGCTCCCTGAATTGCATCTCTGCTATCAAAATGAGAATGTGACCACCGTGCCTCCACAATACTGGAGTATCTCTTGTAAGTAAAATTCTAAAGGATTGATTCACTGCTGCAGAACTGAACAGAAATTTAGTTGGGAAAAATCAATTTAAATAAAACCAAAATGAGCTCGCTCTTTATTCCTCAGTGAGCTAAACTTTCATTTCATATCCAATGAATTATTCTATTCAAACAAAAATATTTAATTGTGGAGGGGCAATTGAAACTGTTTTTTTAGTGAATACAATATTTAGCAAACTGAATCTTTCCAACAATCACTTAAAAACAGAGTATATAGAAGTGCTGATAGGAACACCTAAATTAAATGTGCTTGTGACTGTAGTATTTCTACAGGTCAGTATCTCACTAGGGAAGAAAACAACCAAACAATAATAGTATAAAACTAAAGTGTTGAAGAGTAGAGATTTTCAGTTTCACCATCATTTATTTTCCCAGAAAATTGCTTTAAAAATAGAAAAATTCTGCAAACTGAAAGTGTATTCATTATGAAATGATTTTGCATTATCTTGATAAACAATAAAATAATGGTGTGAAGATTTTTCTGCCCTTTGAGGGATGCACTCTTTATTGAGTTTAAAATTATAATGAACCATTGAGAGCCTACTGAGCTAGGTAATGAATGTCACACACCAATTTAAGAGTTCATTTCTGAGGCTCTATAATAGTTTCCAGAGTTTTTTTATCTTAGTGGGGTTTTTATGGTTGTGCAATTGTAGTAATCGAAAGTAGACTATAAAAATGATTCTCCTCCAGACCTTTCTGGGGGAAAAAAGAGATGGAATCTGAATGATGCTTCATCTGGGAAAATATGGAAATATAATTTCCATAAAGCATAATGGTTAGAATGCCTGTACCTGCAATCTCATTATTATAGGGAATATGCACAAAATTTACATTAAATTGGACATGCTCTCCTGGTTCTTTCCTTGCGCCCACCAGCACAGGTATATCTGGCATATGTGTGGGCAGAGAGATGTGCCTTCACCACCGTGGGTTCACCAGTGATATGAGGTATTCATGTCCCCTTGCATCTGCCCCACTTCACATGACAAGAGAAGCTCTGCTGGTGCCAAGGGCTCTCCCAGGCTATGGCCAGATCTAGCCTAGGCTTTGCAACAGGAATATGCAACGGGAATATATGGGGGTGCACAGGCACTCACATCCAAAAGGGTGAAGAAAGGGCAGAAAATGTTCTGTTCATGCCGAGGACAGAAGGAGAGGAAATACTTATAATGCAGGGGATGAAAGAGTGCAGAGACCAAATTTTACAAAATGAGAAGATGATACCAGAAGGCAAAAGGAGGGCAGAGCAGCTCTGGGAAGCTTATATGTGATGGAGGTATTTTTCTGGGTCCTGCTTTTGATTAGAGAAAGATGGTAACACCAGAGGCAGAAGGTGCATCTCTCTTATTCCCAGCTCTGACTTTGAAGAAACTGGGGCTCAGAGCTTGAGAGAGTGCAGTTGTCAAGGGAAGAACAAAAATGGATTTTGGCAGAGGAGGTTGAGATCCTGTCTCAAGCAAGATTCTATGTAGCAAGTGAGAGAAAGCAGACTTAGCATCCTCACAGGCACAAGAGGTGAGAATTATGTAGAAAAACTGGAATGTGATGGAAAGGAAGGCTTAAATAATATAAAAGCTGGAGGATACAGAAACATCCATGTAGTGGTAGGTAGCCACAATCCTTAAGTGAGAAGGGATGAAAGAGAGAGGGCTTGTACTTTGGTGGTTTTACCCACCTGCAGCAGGAAGGCAGCACAGGAGACAGAAAGACAAGGATTATGCAGGTGAAACAGCTGCTGGAGAATGGTCTGGAAGGGTGGGAAACAGAAAAAAAAAAGCCCACATTTCTTACTTGAGAATTTGGTTAGCTGCTCCAATCCCTTTTGCTTTATAGCTATGCCGAAGCAGAAATTATACGGTGGCGTGTCTTGGAAATGCACACTGGCATTAATGAGAAAAGTCTGTGTGATCTCAAGTGTCCTGTGTCCTATGAACATGCAGGAGCCTCATTCCAAGCCCAGCATCGTGGTAATCTCTGAACCAACACACATTAAACCCAACAAGATTATAATGCTGTGTAAGCATTTGCCCAATTTCATTCATATTCTGTAAATAAAAATGGTGACCTCTGAAACAGAGGAGCCGAGGGCATTGACAGGCTCAGGAAAAAAAATCTGTAAAGCTACATATGCATGAAAGGACTTTGGCTGTATCAGCATTGTTAGTGGGGATAATGGGCTCTCGTGGCGCAACAGAGCAGGGGTCACCTCCCTGAGAGCAGGACTGGGAGGGAATGGCCATCTGCACATTCCTGATTCTCTTCAGGACAATCAGCCCATTTTTCAAAACACACTTTGCATGCAAGCACATGTGCTTAGCATTTATATTAGCGACATATGTGGCATTGTTCGAGGCACTAGCCCATTAGCACGCCAATGGGACGTGCCACCTGAACAGAATGACGCTTGGATGAAGGACAGAGATGGAACATGGTTTATTATAGTTTTAAACTCAGTACATGGAACTGGCTGAGGGCAAAGTAGGTGGTGGCAAACCATAATACTGTATCTAGCAGCAGGGAGAGTCATACTTTTTATGTACCACATATTTTGATTGATGGCTCTAATAACCTCACATTTGAAGGCATATGAAGAACAGTCCTGACCTAAAATGTAGCTTTCGTCAGAGCTCTGAGGAGCAGCCCACAGCTGAGTAAAGACAATGGCTGTAAGCGCGAGCAGAAGGAGTCTGGACTAGGCTTAGATGAATCAAAAAATCAAATCAAGGGAAGAGCAGGAAAAAGAAGACAGCTGAATTCCTGAAGCAGCACTGACATTTACATGTGATGAAAAGATGGGAGAGGTACTGTAAAAAAAAAATAACTACTACTACAGGTAATGACTACTAAAATGTCCAAGAGAACAGACTGCATCTGTATAGTACTAGCACTTGTGGCTGGAAATCGTAAAGGATCAGTATGGGTATTGCTAACCAGAGCAAAGCTGATCTCGGGCAGGGGCAAGAAGGGAGAAAGAAAAATGTAAACTGTATGAGTTCTAGAAAAGAAACAAGCTCAGAGCTGTGATGTGAATGAGAAAGTCAGCAGTCAGCTGTAGAGTATGGGCTGGCAGCTACCTCTGGGCTAAGGAAAATGAAGCTTGCTTATCAGAGGCTTGGACTAAGACTGAAGGAAACGGTGTGGATGACATCCCTAGCACTTTATAGCACGTAATTGCAGTAGAGAGTCTGGATATGCAGAGAATCCTCATCTGTGTCTTCATCAGAACAAATGATGTAACCAAAGGGAGACTGATTTCTTGCAGTGACTTTCTCTCTACTTGAGGGCCCTCAGCAGGGAGCTGAGGGTGATTTAAGCACTTAGATGCATGCACGAGCCACCAAGAAAAGAGAGGAATGGTGCCAAGGCTGATGTGGGTTTCTGGAGCAGTGGGCTGCTTTTGTGTTGAAAGCCTGGCTGGATTTCATCTGCTTTGTTCAAGCAGAACATAATAGAAGGGCTTTGAATTAGATATGAAAAGGGGGAAAAGGACTTCTGCTCAAACTAACGTGCCACGACCTGAGGTGAGGCAGAGCTTTGAGGCAGATCTCCTTACACCCTTTCCTGCCGGTGGGCACCTGAAAACTATTTCAATCTCTGCAGCTGAGTTTCACTAAAAGACAAGTTAGAATAGTCACTGTTGCAGCCAAGGAAACCCGAATCAGCTTCATCTGAAGCAGATTAAAACAAAAAGTCTTGCAAACAAATATTTTCCTCCCCATAGAAATGCTCAACTCCCTGTTCTTCAGAGTAGGTCCTTTCCTTCAGCCTTGCTTGCAGGCCAGCAACTTTTAGTGGTTTCCTAATTGCAAGAAACTTTTCACAGTGTCTCTCTCTGAGAGGACCTCTTTCTTTCCGTTACCTTTGAGGTCTGGCTGCACCTCTGCCCTCCCTGCCCCACTCAGGAGCCCCCAGCCCCACTGCCATGGCAGGCTCCCTACTGCAGCATCCGTCCCCAAGCAGCTCCACAAACATCCTCCCCTGCTGCCGGCTCTCCCCCCCCCGCCTCAAGCACAGCAGCCCAGCCTCATCTTGCAGCAAAATGTATAGTACCTACAGCATAAACAGGGAACACACAAGTGAAACTGATCACCTACTTGCCACATTTCAATTGATCTAGGATGATAACCAACACAGAAACTCAATATCAGACGGGTAATCATGATGAGTCCCCTTCTGCTGCAAGGCACTACACCGTGCAGAATAATTTAATAAAGAACAATATATGTTCTCATGGCATTCTGCAGGAGAAACTGGCTGCTCGTGGCTTGGATGGCTGTACTCTTTGCTGGGAAAAAAAAATGGCTGGATGTCCGAGCCCAAAGAGTTGTGGTGAATGGAGTTAAACCCAGGTGGTAGCCGGTCACAAGCGGTGTTCCCCAGGGAATATCTATCAGTTACCTGGACGAGGGCACTGAGTGCACCCCCTGTAAGCTTGCAGATGACACCACGGTGGGCGGGAGAGTTGATCTGCTTGAGGGTAGGGAGGCTCTGCAGAACGATCTCTGCAGAAGATCTCTGCAGACAGGCTGGACCAATGGGCTGAGGTTCAATAAAGCCAAGGGCCGGGT